>NC_056728.1:1448761505-1448921505 GCF_019279795.1 Protopterus annectens
TTGCAACCTTAGAAAGATGATAGAATATTAGGTATGCAGTAGCATGACTCGGCTAAAGGATGTGGGTTCCAAAACCCAATTACTTGTTTGTATTGAAGAGTGTCAGTTCCCATGTATTAGTCAGACAGTTGCAGATTGTAAGAGGAACACACCAATAATATGAATCAAACTCTGGACAGGCCGCAGATTCCATACGGTCGAATGGCATGCTTTTGCCTAATGGGCAGCCATTCCCGATACTGTAGGCATGTAATCCAATGAAATAGGCATCACAAGGTAATATCGTAGTCCTCACTCCCACCCAGGGGTGTGAGTGTCAAATGCAAACACCAAATGCAGTGCATTTGCAAGTGTGGGAGCAAGTGGGTGTAAGCCTGATTGGCCACCAGTATGCGAGTATTAGACTGGTGAAACAATATAGAGGCAAACTGAGTGTAAGAAACTGTAACTGGAGGTTAGCATTGCTTAGCCCCGCTCAAACCAATGCACACCCGCTCACAACTGCTTTAATGTGCCTTAATCACTTTGTATCCAATGGCCTTGTTCTGCCCAGCAGCAAAATAAACGGCCTCTGCAAGACTCAAAATCAGGACCCTGCACACACAACTAATGTGATTTACCACTAAGCCACGGCAGATATACAGACATCGGATGTTATCACAAACATATCATCCAGCTCAATCATTCAACAGTATAGGAAAAGTATTCCATCATGTAGATGTATGTGTGTGTGTTTATGTCCAGATATAGATACATACATATATATAGATATATCAAGAACATCACATGTGACAACAAAGCATTACAAAGGAATGAAAAGGGAAACATCAGCAACTCCTGTATTATGTAGTGGTGTTGTCCTATGTAATATCAAGACTCCCTCAGACAAACATGTGTCATTAATACACGCAAACATTTGTACATTGGCCAAATACATCACTCTTTGCATTTATTTACCTTAACACAACAGTTCCTGTCCAAGCCATAGAGGGACTGGTAGTGTTGTGTGTTCAATGGGGTCATCCCCATCATGTGTATCGGGAACCTTTAGGAGTCATGTGCATACTAGGATCGTGTGCCTGAGAGACAGGGGTGAGGACAACTGGAGTATGTTGTGATGCATATTAAAAGGGTTGCATGTGTCCAGTGGACACGGTTGTGAAATGGACAGCTATGTATTGGGCAAATGTTGTTCTAGGAACTGATTGGCCTTTTGTTTCCGTGGGGTGAGAGTGGGATGTGGGGGAAGGGGAGTAGGTATGCTCATGGAGGATAGGTTGGGTAGGATGGCAGACAAGACAGCATACAGGGTTGGTATATGACACGTGGGGGGATTCACCTTGGACGAGGAGGGGTGTTCGGCAGTCACAAGCCCATGAGCCCCCAGATGGAAACAGTGGGATGGAAGTCCCCAGCCATGGGAAGCCACCACTGCACCAAAACAGCCGCAAAGGTGGCAGTGCTGGGGACTGTCTAGGAGGGGCAGGCTCACTCTGTAAATGTGACACTCTGCCCTCGAGCTGGTGTATCTGGCCTCAAAACCCCTTATTGAGCCCTCTACGCACCACGTCCGGGACTGTACGACAGGGGACAAGTTCCTATCTGGACCTACTCCCAGGAGGGACAAGCCCCATCCTCAGTGGTGCTTCCACCAGTAGGTGGTGCAGAGCCAACAGAGGTGTAGGTCCAAGGCTGGGCCCCAGATGTGCTGGTGCCTGGTGCCATGGCTAACTGAAGTGGGACAGGAGGTTCTGCCGGGACCTCCAAACCCATACAGCCCATGGTGTTGCAGTTTTAACACAGATATGGCTTAGTAACAGTCAATAGCATTCAGGATTACTTATAACAGCATGCATAGATATGATCATCAACCCAACATAACAGATGGTATACATTTGCAGAGGGAGCACAACACATGTATATATACTGCATGCCATCTGTGTAAAGTGTAAAATACTTGTACCTGCAGCTATGAACAGTGGCCCATTATTGGCATGTCACTGAGAACCCCAGGCAGTGACTGTCATACCACTGTTTCATGTGACATATGTCCAATCAGGGATGTGATGGCAGTAACTCTCATCACTATCACCATGTACTGACTGCAATCCTCACACTATGCTCCTGCAGTTCACAGATGTGTGTTCAATGAGTAACACAGGAAACAAATGGTTCCACACACTGACCAGTTCAGTTGTGGGTTCCCTCACAAACAGAGCACTGTCTTGTCAGTTTTAAAACATGCAGGATAGCCATTACCACACACAACTTGTTAAGCTGGCAGTAGTCTCAATGAAGCATAGCTACACGTACATGCTGTAGTCATGTCTGGCACATCACCCTCCTGTCTTTAGGCTATTTTCCACTGTGTATGTTGTTTGAGGAACATCCAGATATCATCTGTGATGCCGTTTAACAAACACCAGATCCAGGTTCCACTCACAGTGAATGTCATGGGCAAACACCAACATGATGTTCCTAGATATTGTACTGTGTTTCCATGTGATTGGCTATGGGAACATCATCACAGCTGTTCCACATGCAATCAGCTAGAGGAGGACTGCAATAGGTGCAGAGGCCTTCACCTGATCATGACCATCACTTACAAAACACAAGCTGCTGCTGAGCAGGTGTACAACTCCACATCCACCAGAGAGTGTGTGGGAGGGACAGACAGAGGCAAAGTACATCAGAGAAGGGCTTGGAGACTAAAACCTAAGCATCATCTGTCACACACCTACCAGTACAGGGGGTTCATACCCCTGACTGACTAGTCATTATTATTACAAGTGCATGCAGTTACTCCATGTGCCACAAAGATGACATGTTGGTGTGCTGTAAGGACATATATGTGTGGTGATGAGCGACATCTGCAACAGAGATATAGTAGACATACATTAGGTGTAGCACACATGGCTGTCCACATGAACGGATGTCATTGTCAACACAACCACACTCTCTAATGGACTCACATTGACACACTTTGCCAGACCCACCAATGCACTTACTAACTACTTAGTTTGCAACACTGCAGTAATGCACAGGTACTACATGCACCACAGGGGATATCCGGAGGTTCTATGGGCTAGGGCATGTGAATGTGTCTGACATCAGTCGGTATGCCAATGGGGGTTATGCTGGGTGTGACTGTGGTTGGGAGCATCATACCTCACATGCAGACACAAGGTGTCAGTACTGACATGCATGTGTGCATTGCTTCATTGGTGTGTAGTGGTTGGCTGTGCACGATGGCTGTACAAGGCTGGGTAAGGGGTAATCCTTAGCATCACGCCACCCAACAATGGTGTGCAGTGTGGTACATGGGTGTAGAATCTGCAATGTCCCACACAGATGGGTATTGTATGAACTGTCCTGACATCCTGGTTACCATTGTGTATAGCCATTGCTTTGCAATGCATGCCATGTCTGTGTTTGATAGTCCTTGACATGGACATTGCCTGGGATATGCACATCCCACAATAATGTACAGTGACATGTACAAGTGTAACTGGTTTGGCCGGCACATATTGTGTACACAGATTGTTATCCTCAGATATGCCAATACTAGCCTGGTATGGCAGGACTTGCTTATAGACAGCAAGTTGACCCTGCACCTGCATTGATAGCATGATACAGGTATTCCCTGGTGTCAGTGGCATCAGTCCATACAGGGCACGTGTGTAAGGCATTGTATGGCCTCTGTGGATCACATTTAATGGCACCACATATGTTGCAGGCATCCAGTGGGGAACATAGTGAAGGCACATTGTCTGCAATTATGTGCATATTGTACTGCTGGGCAGGGAGCCATGCCCTCTGCAGCCCACTGCAATCACACCATGCCTACTATCTGTCATCAATGTGCAGGGTACTAGCAACATAGCGGGATATTCTAGGCAAGTGTGTTTGTGTATGACACATGGGTTCAGAATGTAATCCAGGTAATAGCAGGGTTGCATACTTTGTTCACCAGGTCTTTTTCCAGATGTATGGGTATGGCTAGCCAACAAAGTCCCTTGGCTGATTGACATCTGTATTCCTTGTGAGGTGGACACTGTGACATATAATATGGACACCATATAAGAAAACTACAAAATCCGTTCCCTAACATGTCCAGTGGTTAGACACTCATAGCCACCTCCTCACAGGCACTGACTGTCAAACACACACACACACACACACACACACACACACACACACACACACACACACACACACACACACACACACCTGCCATGTCTTGTAATAGAACCCCTACTTAACTAGTTTATCATACTACAGCATTACATGGTTATAGCACATGCTACAGAGATTACTGGGTTACAGCAGTCCCAGAGGTGTATTACTAGGTGGGCGACAACAGCAGGATTGCCAAAGGTAGTTATGTGAATTGTAAAGCGTGTGCATACTCTAAAAAACATTGTTACTTTCTCAGGCAGACACACACACACACACAGTTGGCCTCTTTTGGAATTGAACCCCTACCTAACTAGTTTATCACACAACAGCAATGCGCAGTTACAGAACGTGCTACCAAGAATACTGGGTTACAGCAGTCCCAAAAGTGTATTTCTAGGTGAGTGACATCAGCAGGAATGCCAACGGTGGTTATGTGAATTGTAAAGAGTGTGTGTACTCTAAACGCATAATTTCTTTCACAGTCAGGTAGACAGACACACACAGTTGGCCTGTCTGGGATTAGAACACCTACCAAACTAGCTTAGCACACTATAGCATTATGCAGTTACAGCACGCTTCATGGAGATTATTGGGTTACAACAGTCACAGAGATGTACTTGTAGGTGGGTGACATCAGCAGGATTGCCAAAGAAAAGCATTTCAAGTGTACTGCGAATTGTACATGTCTGTTACCTGTGTGTACCTGCTGCTTAGTGTCACAAAAACATATTTACACCTGCCTTATGCAGTCCTAATTAACAGTATTAACAAGGCTTGCAGGTCTTGAACACTGGACTATGCACACTGAGGTCACTCAGTAAGTACCACTAAGCCAACTGGGTTGTATACATGTTGCATGGAGTCTATAATGCACATCTTACTACACATATTCCACAGTACTGAAAACAAATGGGACAGTCACTTTGCTTACATATGTACAGTACCATTGAATGTACTGTACTCTGAAACAACAAAGACAAGTCTACATCTGTACAACTGTCATAACTCTCTCTCTCTCTCTCTCTCTATATATATATATATATATATATATACATATATATGCACCTACGGGATGTGTGCACACACAAACAGACACACACACACACACACACACACATATATATATATATATATATATATATATATATATATATATATATACATACATGTCTGAGCACCCTTTGTGACACAGATGGGATCCAAAGGAACTGACGTGTACACAAAACAGAGGCATCTCCTATGTTATAACATTTAAATCTTAAGCAGTTCACCAGAGAAGGGATGGTTGTTTTGCATTTGGAGATTGGGGTGGGGAATGATGGCTAATGTAATCTACCCTGGGAATTGTGTAGTTAGGGTGGGGGAATGATGGGTATGAACTTACAGCCCAGCGACCACTTCTGTGTCACTGCTCGACAGTGGCACAGGAAAATAACATACCCAACTGTAGTTGTGCTTGACTGTGTATTCTTTACCATTCCTAACTATGTAATACTTTGTAGACACCGGTCACCACAGATATCTACCATGGTGTGCTAAAAGACATTACACATGTGTATGCCTGGCTACAGGGTAGTTACACACAAAAACACACACACACTTGCCAGTATTGGGCATACACATCTTGCGTATGTAAAGGTAACTAGTACAGTGGTATGCAGTTGGGGTATGTCCCACAGAACACATACAATTACACTTACTCTGATTCCACTTTTGAGCTGGGTGACATTACTGGACTGATTACTTGCAGAGGGGAGGGGGGAAGAGAGAGGTTTAGCAATTGACAAGGATAAAGGCCAGTGCAAAAGAAGGTATCTCTTTGGAATGGAGCAAAACCTGTTGTCATGACAGGATGCAGATACAAATACTCACACACCCCCACTCAGCCATTTGCTGACACACACATTCAGGCATTTGTTGACACACACACTCACACAGTTGCCAGTGGTGGGATTAGAACTCCTGCCTATCTACAAATAACTATTACAGTACTACGCAGTTATGAGATGTGCCACAGAGATTACACATCCCAAGGCAATCAGAATGCCCTTCTAAGATTGAGGATAACAACAGGGAGACTGACAGTCATGAAGTACATAGCTGTAAACATGTGTGTTTAAAGTAGGTGTCCATTACAACCTGCGTGCACAAACAAGACACATCATCTGCAGGTAGGCCTGAGAGGTATAGTTGTAGCACAACAGGAACCTGAACTGGAGTATGCCCATCTGTGGAATGGAAACTACTATCACTATACAGGGTTACAGTGGGCATGCTCATACACTTAGTAGCACAGGCCCATTTGGGATGCATTATGACTACAACTACACAAGGTTAAACTGGGCATGCTCATACACTTAGTAACAAAGAGCTTGTTGGATGCACTGACTCAAATTACACAAGGTGGCAGTGGGTACGGTCATACGTTTAGTAGCACAGGGCTGTTTGGGATGGACTCCTATTGTAAACACACAGGTTTACAGCTATGTACATCTTACCTGTCAGTATATATGCACATCATACTGGTTTACTACCTGATACCCCGTGGCCCGTAAATGATATATCTGTGTCTGTGCTGTGTGATACACATGCATACATGTACATGAAATACTGACATATATATGTTAAGTATACACATTCATGCATGTGTGGATGTGACAGACAATAGGTTACCTGGGGGACACACAGGTGGATGCTACCTACAGCATGTGTCACACACCTTGCTGCACTGAAAGGCATACATTGATAACAGGTTGTGGACAGTGGCATTATACGTGGAACAGTGGCATGTGCAAGCATAATGTATGAGACACATTGTGCAATGGTACTGAGGTGCAGGTGTCAAGACAACCTCTCCAGCTGTGTTAGTTGTCATTATTAGCAGGACTGCTACCCTAACTATATCTCACATTGGTCATATACACAATTTCAGCTGCTGTCCATCACCTTACATGAAGCATTTGCTAACAAGCACATTACTGCCACTCGCAGTGATGTCATGGTATGAGTGGCAACTGCTAGACTAAAACAATGAGCCAATGTCCTGCTGTAGTTATAAGGTTCTCCAGTGTCTGTCATTCTGGGCTGTCATGACTGAATGACAAGCCTTCAACACAGAGCACATGCATCCATGTTTCACGTGTGTGTGGATAATACCTAGGTCACATTTACCCATATAGCCATATTCCAAGGCACATTTTCTACACCCAGAAGTAACACCTTGACACCTACAAGACAATTGCATTGGATGCTTATGCTAACCAGTGCTAGATGTGTGGCTTTAGTAATCCATTTGCTCAATGTAGAACCTACAATGGGGAATAATAACATCTGTGCAGTGAGGAACACCTGGCTGAAGGCTCTGTAGTGCACAATTGCACTACCGCCATATCATTCAGATCCAGACATGTGGGTCATAACAGTGGTATGGACCATTCCAGGTGGTGGTGTCCACATATTCATAAAGTCTAAGCACATGTAATGACCACTACTCTGACATAACTCATCATAGATGAGTCAGGTACAGATGACCATGGCAAATGCTGCATTCAAGGTTGTATACTCATACCCATCCACCACCTTATCCCCAGACTACCAACACACATCCATATGTGGTATGACATAGTATGGTAGACCTCCAGATAACCCTCGATTGGTGGACTGTACCTAGGCCTACATCAGCTGTGCAAAGTACCCATGTACAGACACAGCTGCATAATGTGTTATGCAATGCAATAATACCACTGTTTGTAACCAGCTCAGTTGTACACATACCAGGGTCCCTCGGATGTTGTCAGCATTAACACAGTCGACTGTTGCTGTACACCAGTAAACAACACCTTCATGGTTGGATATGACCAAACTGTACCTGCCCTGGATATGTACATCCCACACTCATACAACATAAATGACATTACCATAGCTTTCATTATCCTTTCTACATACAGGTGGCTACAGTCATTACACACATGCACATGGCAGATAGCATGCTAACAGTACATAAGGTTTGATATCTATGTTAACAGAGGTAATATTCCCTCTCTACTGGTCACGCATGACACCTGTCATATCATACAACACCCCATGTTTTATGTATGTCATTAGACATGTCCACCTAATGCAATGCCTACAAACATATCCAAAATAACAGGATCATAGGACCTACACAAGGCCTGTATTGACAGACTCAGGGGAAATCCAGCTCTGCTATGTATGTTCCTGAGTAGTCACAGGTGATATGTTCATAAAATGTTTAGCCATGTGGGGCCACAGCTCCTACATATACACCATGTCAACAATTGCAAGCCATGCATGCTGTGTGCTGTCTGGACATTAGCCTTAGTACCACAATAGCCAGTACATGCTGGGGTGAGATGTTTACATGCCACAGACCTCGCACATGCTTGAATGAGTGTACTGCTTAGCTCTAACAGAGCACATTGCTGGCACTCTTCCAGTAAACATGAGGTGTGTGTGGCAAATATGATGTGTTCACTGTTGACCATTACAATGCCCTGGCTTCAACATAGCCCTGTCAAGTAACAGTTTGTAGGAGCATGACATGGAATAATGCTGTCTGTGTCTCGCTGATATCTGCTTTTGTCATATTTGTACACTTGGCTACTCGATGAAGGTGGTGGTGTCCTACCAGTACATGAATACAACATCCATTATGGTGTAATGCTCAGCTATGTTTCACACATGGCATGGGGAAGGTGTGGAATGTATCCTCTTGACCTGCTAGTGCACTTACTTATGTAGATCGCATATGTGTACATGTATTGATGTTTGTGTAGATTCCATGTGTGTGCAGTGTCTGATAGCTGAAGGTGACTGTTGTCTTAGTACACCATGCTGTTGCAATACAGCCTCAGCATTGCCAACTGTATATGGTGATATGCTGTAAGTACAATAAGCCGTACATTAGGTATGGACAAATGTTTGGACATGACTACTAAGTGGTGAGGCTTCTTTGCAGATGAATGATTACTGAGGACAGATCACTGGTGTGTTACAACCATTCCTGCAATAACCTGTGTAACTGCTAAGGCCAGGTTTTGTTCATTGAAGTGTAAGACAGACAATGTAGAATGCAGTAAGGGTGACACTGAAGGCAAACCTCATGACACCTGTAACAGTAATACCTCCCCTGTGCATATATTGTGCATATATCAGCACAGTTGGCAAAGGAAAGAGTTAGTAAGCTTTGCAGCAAATGCGATAGTGCTGTACTTTTGTAATACCTATCATGAGTTAGGCAGGTGTTTGATTCACAGTACTAGCACGTGTGGGTGTGTGTGTGTCCATATATGTCACGTATGGTTGGGAATACATCCCACATGTTTTCGCTCTCCTGAACACTGTTGTTGACACCAGTACAGAGTGAAGTGTAGAAAGAAAGGCATAGGCAGGTGGTTGAACTTCACACATGTAGTGTCTGTATGTGTGTGACATATGTGTATATCTTTGTGAATGCCACAGTGTGTGTGTGTGTGTGTGTGTGTGTGTGTGTGTGTGTGTGTGTGTGTGTGTGTGTGTGTGTGTGTGTGTGTGGCTGCTAGTGTGTATGGCTGTCTGGTCCCTGGAGTGAAGCTGTATTTTACCATAGTGAAATGTTAATGCCCCCTCCCCCAATCCACTCAATGCAATCTAGCATCCCTGTTGATATCATCAATCATAGACAGGTATTCTAACCGCCTGTTAACATGTACACCCCGGGGTGTGACCTGTTATTACATAGCCTACTGATGGACCCCCCTCCCCACATACACTCACGGCACTGTAGTATCCCTGTTGATGTCCTCGATCATAGGCCATTCTGACTACCTGTACATGTGTAATCTCTTTGGCACATCTTCTAATTGCGTAGTACTATAATGATGATATGCACATAGGCAGGGGTTCTTATCCGAACACGGACAACTGTGTGTGTGTATCACAGTGTGTGTTACTGTGTCTGTGAATCCCTGAGTGTGTGGGTGTGTCTGTGTTTGCATGCTGTCATGGCAGTGGGTATTACTGCTTCCCAATGAGAAGTCACTATTTCCACTGGCCTTTACTCTTGTCATCCGCCATACCACTCTTTTACCTCCTCCTCACTCCAGGTAACTATACCTGTGATGTCACCCACTATGGATGTGATGGCTCTGAACACAGTAGCTTACTACACAGCTATCATGTTCTTGGATCATTAGAACAGTAAACATAATTGAAACATGGGAGAATATAACTGTGATGTGGAAGCTACAAAGTGCATGCATGTATTGTCATACTGCCCTGTGGGTAGTCAACATGTACATATGGGACACTAACCACAAACACCGACATCCCACGGCACATGCAACTACACCTGAAAGAGGAAGGCAGAACGTCAAAATCAACATGCTGTTAGTGTTGTTACACATGATACATACTGTCAAATGTACAAAATACATTCTAAAACTGTAATACATGGTATGTCTGCTGCCTGTCAACACTACTCAACAATATTAATATCCAATTGTCTATCTAGTATGTTCACCCTGTGCATCAGACCATATGAGCATGTCCCTGCACCGATGGTGCGAATAACAGGGATGCGGCAATGGCATCATCATATGCACAGGGTGATAACGTTTGCCAGAGGCCTAGGCAGCACCATTGGATGACATCATGTGTGTGTGTTAGGGACTGTGATATAATTGAGCATGTGAGGATGTTATGCCTGTGTGTGTTGAGGTGCCCTACATTTGTTTCCGGTGTGTGCATGTACACAGGTGTGGCATTTGTCTGGCCTACACAGGGGTATTATTGACAGCTGCAGACTGTACAAGGCAGGTTTAACAGTCCATGGTGTCCAGCCACAGCCATGTAACCTACACCTGCTGGGGTTGCTTGGGCACTACCAGGCAGAGGTCCAGATTGGGTACTGTCTGATGACACATGTCCACTGAAATCGTGTTCCTGTTGGGACCATCCAGGACCACTTGCATGTGGCCTGCTGTGTCCTGGTGTGGACTGCACAGCACCAGCTGCACTGCTGCTGCTACCACCACTATGGGAGTGGGCATGTGCAGTAGCATGTTCACATAGACCTTCAACAGGTGATGTAGCTCACCTATGTCCACGTGCCCGACACCTCACTCCCACCAGATGTTCCAGCACAGACATTCCACGCTCTAGGATTGACATGCCACAGTCAAGGACTCCCACCATGTCACCCAATCATCTATTCAAAACATCTGCAAGATGATGGTGAGCATTTGCAAGTGCCTGGATGTTGTCAGTTAATGAATGGACAGCAGCCCTTTGATGCCTCAGACCTACTCTATTGTGCCATTCAGCACATACCTGTGCCTCCATTACAGCCCAAAACATGCATCTGGTGACTCCAGCTGATGTGCTTTGTCTCTCAGAGGCATGTTGGCCAGTGGTCCTCCTATGAGCAGTGTTGGGCACATGCCTGTGTGAGACATCACCAGTCAGTTGACTAGGATCATGGTGTGCAGGCACACCTTCCATAGTCTCCACATTTCCCTGTTCCATGCTATCACCAGCCAAATGTCCTTCCTCTATGGCCAGTGGTGATGGGGTATGTGTATGCAGGGGAACTGTGTGCAAGGATGAGGGGGAGACAGGTGGAATGGCAACCAATGGCACAGATTTAGCCCCTGACAACCCTGCCTGTGCCTCAATCATACTATCATCAACACTGCTAGAGTCTGTGGGGACACTAACATCAGGTGGACCACAGGAGGGCAACGCACCTACATCAACACCTGTGAGGGGAAGACAAGAGCTGTACATTGCAAGTTATACCAGAAACACACACACAGACAGACAGGGACACACAGACACACACACACAGACAGACAGACACACACACATACAGACACACACACACACACAGACAGAGACAGACAGAGACACAGACAGACAGAGACACACAGACAGAGACACACAGACAGACTCACATAGAAACATAGACACACAGACACACACACACACACACACACACACACACACACACACACACACACACACACACACACACACACACAGACACACACACACACACATGCTATATACAGGTGATATGGCAGATGGCATTCAGCTTAGATAATTATAGTTTCAGCTTAGACAATTATAGTGGTAGTTATCATACATCCCTGAGTTGCACACAGCATGCATGTGTTATAGCAGACAGCATGCACCTTACACAATTATAGTGGTGGTTAGCATACATACCTGTATTGCACCATTTTTGTTAGTAGCCTATGCCCCATACTTGCAACAAACTGCCTGCACTTTGCACCATTGCACCACACTGCCATTGTGTGTGCAATATACACCACATGTTAACAGACCATCACTGACCTTTGTACATCTGCCACTGATGCTTTGTGTTGGCCACTGCCCCTAAGTGTAAGGACATGAGCAGTAGGGTATGACGACTGCATACCATGTTTGCCTGAGCCCTAGCTTGCATATATTCCCCAAGCAGTGCATGTCTGTTCAACATTATTCCGCCTACCCCTGAGCTGATTCTAGACATTGTGCATGTGGCTGTACACACATGTTTGACATGGCTGTCCCTACTTTGCAATGGTACCACAGACCAGCACATATTTACAGTACACCGGCCTGCTGTGTGGTGTATGACCTTGCCAATCACATGTAGTATGATATGTCTTCTGCTGACGTGTTGAATGACATGCATTCATGTGTAACACAATGGTGTGCTTTCTAATCTACAGTACAGTAATGGTGTCCCAATGCAGGGACGTGTTATACTAACATGGGACTTCAGCTGATGCAGTGTTATCTGTCCACCCTACAAATATGCAGTGACATACTACACATTGAGCTGATGTGCATAGCCATTGCAGGGCATCATGTGGCTTCACAATTGCTATACAGTGTTTGCTACTGACACGGTTCATAGCCATGACTATGTTCACATACAATACATATCTAATGTGGAATGTGACCCACATCACTGAGGTGTATACACACTAAACCCTAATGTGGAATGTGTGACACATTTCACAGAAGGGTATACAGATGACACTCTTGCACATCTGCAACCATATTACTGATGCCTGACAACTGTGCCCACACATGGCTAACTTAGCAGTACTCTATGTCCCACATCCACCTGTGTACCTCACACACATGAGGAGCAGGCATGACAGTGATGTCTGACACCAGCAAGGTGAATGTACTGTATCTGTGGCCTGATGTGGTTGTATATGTATGTTGTGCAACACATGTATGTATTTGGATACTGTATAGGTGAATGTTTTCATGTCATGACACACTCAAGATGTTCAAGACATGTTATCTGGTGGTTTCATGTTATGCCTACACAAGCTGTGCTCAGGCTTGTATGATGTTTAGTGTTTCACATCTGCAATATCACCATTACATAAAGGCCATAATTGTATTGTGTCGAGCCACTGTACAACAGGGTGTACACACATGTACATCACTTCTACTGTGTGTGTTGCTTCATGTCTCTGGCCATCCTCCATGGCCATGTGTACACATGTTCTGTCCAATGGTTGTGATGGCCATCTTATTTCACATGTCAGCATTATCCCATATGACATACACCCATAGATGTCATATACACCACTGAGGACAGGGTTATGCAGACAAAGGGTGGTATGTATGGGATGTGAAACATGTTTTGCGGGATAGTTGAGCAGTTTTGCAGTCAGCCCACTACATGTCATGGACATGTCAGATAGCACATGACATTGTGTGACATTCATAGCAAGGGTATAATCCACAAGGGCATATCCTGTGGGCCAGTCATACTCCAGCTCCAACACATTTAGAGTGTGTGCACACATATGCTCTCTGTACAGTACTGTTCGTATTCTCAACATGTGTAAGGCTGATATGCAGTACCTGTCCCTATAGTGAAACACACCTCCACCATTGTATTCACTGTTGTCCACACATCTGGCAATAACAGTTTGGAAGGTTTAGTGTAGGTGTTTCATATAGTCTTCAGTTGTTTCACATGGGTAACCACTGTGATGCATTGCAGGTCTGACCAGTGTCTATTAACAGGGCCACCATACATTATGTGTACATGTGTTATGGCAGATATCATGTAATTAATATGTTCTGTGCATTATCAAGCCTGGTAAATAATAACAATCTTACCTGAAACAGGCTGCTGTCACTGCAAAATGCCAGAGGTACCTAAACAGGAGTGTCACAGCAGTAAGATCATTATTCACACCTGTGTGATAGCTACAGGGTGCAATGTCCATGTTAGCACATAAGCCAGTACAATATACTATACTATGGAGTATGCACATCTGTGCATACATAGAGTAGCAGACTATAGTATGTGGCATGTGTGCATACATGCCTTGCATATGATGTTACATTACATATTGTACAGTAACACATGTAACTATGTGAAATATAGTTGTGTTATATGTGCAGTAGTGATTTACCAGGCAACTACAGGCTCGGTGGTTGAGAGACACCCACCTCCACAATACCAGCTAAAGCTTGTGGATGGAGGTCTGCAGGTGTCCCCAGGTTGGCCAGTAGCTCCTCAGTACATGTGAGTGGGGGCAGGGTGAGTGACCCCCCCACCTGTTGCACCTCGTTCCCTGGTGATTGCATTAGCTCGCTGTTTCATCCATCTTATGAGGTCAGTGCAGTGTTGGTGCACCTGCTGATAGGTGCGATTGTGACCGCCAACATCATTTACCCTCCTGCAGAGTTCCTCCCACAAGACATCCCACTGCTGTGCATCCTGTGGCACATGGCTGAAGAGTGTTGTATGGTTGTCGAGGAGGTATGGGACGAGGACCTCATCATCTAAGCAGCTGTAATCCGGCAGCCTGCTACGTGGCATACCTGGAAGATATAATGATGGAGACAGGTCACAGTAACTCACAGAGAGTACAGAAGTATAGCTGAACATACATGTGTATCACATTTATTAAGATTACAAATACATCTTTGCAAATCTATATGACACTAACACCACTGATATGTATAAGTCACACACATTTGACACTTACTGGTGATGTGATGTTATCACCATATATGTGTGTGTCATGTGATGACATTGCTCATACACCATATGGATGTTGTCTTGATGTTGGCATGTCTATTTGCCTATACTGTTGTCTTTACCTCTCAGCACATGCCTGGATGTGCTCATATTAATGCAATCGACCTTAATGTTGTGTATATGTCACATATATAGTCATACATAGCCATTAGGGACATGACCTGTGACCCTGCAGACTTGCAAGCATGTATGTGTTTTGCCTATACATCTACATGGCACTGCACAGCTATGTAGCATCCTGCCATGTATTGCCTGTGTTGCACATGTGTAACACATGGGACAATAGCTAGCCTGATGGTATTTGCAGGGTTGGATATCAACTATAGCATGTATGGTCATAGTGATCTAGTAGGCTATATGCCCTGGGCCATTTATGAACCTAGGCAGACAGGTTACCAAGCTGTAGGCAACAGACAGGTAAGTTTCAGTGGCCAGTTCAAGCAGTGCTACAGAACTGATCCACAGGGTTACTGATATATTTGGCATGCTGTCATCACACCATGTCACAGAGAGGGGCGATGTGTAGCTTCGCTGGACAGGGATGCATAGTATGGCAAGAGTATGTTAAGTGTATGGGACAGAGCTCTGTCAGGCATGCTGTGATCCTTGTACTAGAAAGGTGGATGTCCATGAAGTATATGTTTATTTGGGATCAGGATGTGTTAAGTGTAGCATGTCCAACACCTCTGGGTTGGACATGGCTTTATTCATGGTAGGCTGCATGCTACATAGTGCAGCTAGGGATTGGGAAGGGCAGTGTAGGCCATCTACACATGGGCAATAACCCTTAAAGGTTCATAGGTTCATAGGTTCATAGGTAGGTACTAGGCTATCAGCCATGGGGCCTATACAAGCCCAGCCAAAAAGGTACCCAGGCTTTTGCCACCCAAGAAAATTATTTTCCCGTGCCACTATTGAGCAGAGACACAGAGGTGATCCCCAGGGTGAATTTACTATTTCTCATCCAATCATCAAGACTTTTCTTGAAGATTGCTAATGAGGAGCTTTGTTTGATAGAGACAGGTAGTTTATTCCAGAGTATGGGAAGTCTCTGGGACTGGAATCTAACCCTCCGACATGTTCTGTTAATTGTGGTGACAAGGTTTAGGTCCCTATAGTGTGTAGCTCGGAGGGATTGGGATTTCTTTAAGTGGAGCATGTCCAACAGCTCTGGGTTTGACATAGCTTTGTATGTTAGGCAGAGATCATCTCAGAGTAGGTGATATGCGACAGAGTAAAGCTGGAGTTTTTTGAGACGGTCTGCATAGGGCATCTGTTTGAGGCTGGTAATCCTCTTTGTGAGGTATTTCTGCGGCCTTTCCAGTTGTTGTAGATGTCTTGTGAGGTACATATCAAAAGGGACGTTGTACTCTATAATGGGTCTAATGAGTGATGAGTAGAGGGGAACAATGACCTCTTTTTTTCTGGATGAGAAACCTTTTGTGATAAGGTGTGCCACATAGAAGGCTTTCCTGATTACTGTGGAGATGTGATTATCAAAGGAGAGACTACTGTCCACCTGTGTCCCAAGGTCTCATCACACTTTCGGTGTAAAGTATACTACCGCCTATGTTGTAGCTCATGGGTACAGAGTTTTTACCAAAGGGGATTACAATGCACTTTTCGGCATTGAGCTTGAGGCCATGGCTTTGACACCAGGCATCTGTCTCAGTGAGGCCCTTTTGTAGGATGCCCACATCATTAGGATTTTCGATTATGGCTCCTAGTTTGTAGTCATCTGGGAACTTCATTAGCCAAAGACCTTCTGTGTTAGCCTGTACTTCAGAGAAGTAGATACCAAACAGGAGAGGACCCAGGACTGAACCATGTGGTACTCCACTTGTCACTGATCTGAAGTCGGATTTGGAGTCTGCTACTTTCACAGTGTGGGTTCTGTCAGTGAGCCAGTTGGCAACCCATCTTGTGACCTAGGGATTTATACCTAGTTTAGTGAGTTTATCTATAATTCCAGAGTGGTGGATGGTGTCGAAAGCCTTGGCAAGATTTGGATAGGCTGTGTGAACCACCTTACCCTTGTTTACGGCTTTGATGACTGCTTCAAAGAAGTCTATCAGGTTTAGGAGACATGATCTGCCTTCTACAAACCTGAAATGGGTGGGATCCAGAGTTTGGAGATTACCAATGTCTTTGTTTATACGTTCCATGATGATACGATCCATGGCCTTGCAGACCAGGCTCGTCAGGCTAATGGGGCGGTAGTTCCCGGGGTCCATGGTGGCTCCCCCCTTGTGGAGTGGGATAACTGTTGCTGTGCATCATTTAGCAGGCACAAAGCCTGAGGTGAGGCTATGATTGAACATGGTACTTAGGTGGGGTGCCAGTTCATTCTGTAATTCGTGTAGAACGCAGCCTGGGATGTTGTCTGGTCCCATGGATGCTGTATTCTTGGCTTTGGAGAGAATGTTTTTTACCTGTGTAGCTGTGATTACAGGAACTTTGCATTCTTCCGGTATAGAGATCGGCTCTTTAGGGGGTGAGAGGGGGGTAAAGTTAGCAGTGAACCTATCTGCAGGATGTTGGCAATATCAGTTGGGCCTGTATACTTAGTGCCATTGTGCTGTAACTCAGAGCAGCTCTGAGTGTTGCCATTGAGATTCTTGACATAGCTATAGAATGCTTTGTGGTTGCCTTTAGAGTCAATGGCAATTTTGTTTTCATAACTAGCTTTGGAGGATTTTATGAGGGATCTCAGCTTTTTACTGAAGCTGACCAGGGAGCTTCTCCAATCATGGGATTTTACTCTTTTTTGCAACAGTTTCTTTCTTCTGTTGTTGAGCTTGTTTATGGCAGGTGACCACCAGATTGGCTTCCTTTTTTTGGGGGATAGCATCTTGGTTCTGTTAGGGATTGCATGACCCATGCACTCATGTAAGTGCTTATAAAGTGCATTTGTGTAGGATTCAGCAGTCCTACCTCTATTGTCCGTCAGCATGGGTTTCGTGAAGTTTGCCACTTCTGTCTTAAGAAGCGTGAAGTTGGCTTTGGAGAAATTTTTTTACTGTGGTTTCCCTAATGGGGGGTGGGGGAGGGATGTGGATGTCTAGGGTGATTAGCTTATGGTCGAATCTGACCAACGGTTGCCCATGTTGGTAATAACCAGGTCAAGGATATTGCTGCCCCTGGTGGGGGTGTGGATAAGTTGATCCATGGCATTGGAATTTATGAATTCCAGTAAACGTTGAGCACAAGAGTTGGTACATGAGTAGTTTTCCCAGTTAATGGTAGGGTAGTTGAAATTGCCCATTATTAGGGTGTTAGGTTGTACCCTAATATTTTCCAGTGTATAAAGAAATGAGGAGTGGGAATCCTGGGGCATGGTGGGGGATCTGTAGCAAGCTACAATTTGGATTGCGGTCTTGCCCAGAGTTAGTTCCACTTGGATAATCTCGGATGCATTATGCTGAGCAACTAGCCTGGAGTTGTGGCTATCCTTAATGAATATGGACACGCCTCCGCCTTTAGTGCTTCAGTCCAGGTTAGGTGGTCGAAAGGTGTGGTATGAATTATAGCCTGGTAATGCAGGGGTACTCTCTGGAGTCTTGAACCAGGTCTTTGTCACTGCACAGATGTCGATGTTTTCCATTTTAAGGAGTGCCTCCAGAGAGTGCATTTTGAGGTTTAGACTTCTAGCATTGAGTAGCAATACCCTCAGATTCTTCTTGCCTGTACCTGTTAGGGTGGTGAATTTGTCAATTGAACCTTGCCTAAAAAAGGCACTATAGGGGTGGCTAGAGCCTTAGCCAGTATCCGGAATCCCAGGGGCGACAGATGCAGGCCATCTCTGGCAAAGCATCTTGGCTTGTCGATCATGTCATCCAGGCAGACAGATACTAGATCCCCTTAGAATGACACCAGAAGCTTAGCCAATTGTTGAAGTCAATCATTTTGTCCTTGTACTGTGGTATCATTCTGGGTGATGGCAGGATACTACTCAGGGCTAGGGTCATACCTGCCTGGGCTACAAGATTGGACAGCTCCTCCATGTCCCTTTTCATGTAGTCCAAGGAGGTACATCTTAGGTCATTCACACCAACATGGACAATGACAGAGTCATATTTGTACTTGTTGTGGAGTGACCTGAGTGCAAGCATTATGTGGCAGATCCTGGCACCCGACAGGCAGCTGACAGTAACTTTCTCCTTGTTTAGCCTGGTGAGTGGAACATCAGTGTGCCTGACTTTAGAGTCACCTATGACTAGAGTGTTGGGTACATTGTTATGCCTTATGGGCTGTGGTTGAGTGGCACACTGAGTTTGTGGGCTATGTGTCATTTGGGTTGTGTTGGGGGGTAGAGGTTGCTTGTGTTTCTGCTTTGAAGGTCCCTGTTGCTTGGGCAGGTTTTTACTGAGAGCCTCCGTGAATGTAGGTGTGTGTTTTTTGTTTCTATGTGTGTGTTTTGGTGGTGTAGGTTTTGAGGGACTATGTGCTGAATGTGCTGTGGTGCAAGTGTTTACCTTCTCCTCTTGACTGTCTAGTCCAGTCTTGGGTGAAGAGAGCTTTGCTTCCAGTTTGGCTATATAAGTGCATCTCTCACAGGTTGTAGTATTGGGTGGTAGGAGGAGAGGGTTGTCTGTGTACATGAGGCAATTACTGCATTGCCCCAAGATGCCCAGATTCATTAGGTAGACAGGAGAAAACACTGCAGCTGTACCTAGCTAGAGGCAAACTGGTTTAGCAATGCTGCAATGTGCTTACAGCAATGGTGACACACCCCTCTCTTGATGTCATCTTTATCTCAAGGGCACACCTCAGTGTTATAATGCTATGCTGGGAGGTGCATCCTTACACTAGCGGGGAAACTGAAATTCACTATTACTACTCTCATTTGCATGGCATTGCCTACTAATTCCTTGCTACTGCGCATAACACTGTCACTGCCCCTTAGCAACCCTTGCTCCATAGTATGGTGTAGCATGCCTGCCATTGACTATTATGGGGAAATCGTGATATGTGCTTCATTGTGATTTTATTCTATATTTTTATATATTCCTTGCGATCCCTTTTGTACACCACTGCCCTGCACTTCTACGTCGAGATAGTGCGACTGTATATATTAAATGTTAATTTTATATTTTGTACATTTTTTTATGCCAATGGCTATATATTTAGCCATTGGCATATATTAATAGTATAATACATGTGTTTGGTCGGCTATCATGGCTCCGATTTTATGCTTGCAAAAATTTAAACCGTTTTCTACAGTTTACATTTCTGCATGCTTACACTACGCCTGCACCACTTCCTGAATCACTACATACCTTCATTTGCATGCTACACTGCTGCACACGGGGTAATTAGCATACAGGGCTCAGGAGTTGTGCGGCATAGCATACGCAGATAGTGCACGTGGAAACAGCTCGTACCTGAATCGCTTGGTGGCCATATTTGTTGTTAGAACACCAATGCTATGCCTACACCTGGCACAAGATTAATGAATCCCGGGGGTGATATATACATATCAATAATTTTACAGACTAAAAAATATATTTACATATTTTCAAAAAGAGTTAAGTCCAACAGTATTGATTGTTGAGTTTAATAAGTATCCACAATAGTGGAGTACTTAGCTGTATGTGGAGGGACTGAAAAGGTATATAGTAGGGGTGTGGGGAGCTTAAGTATGGGCTTGACTAGGACATATTTTGGAGTTGAGTCGATGAAGTTTGAGTTTTTCTTTAAAGTGGAATGGGTGAATGATGGAACAAATGTCTCTCTGGAGTTTGTTGCAGCCTTGTGTGACAAGGTGTTTACATAGGAGTTTGCCAACTATTTTTTTGAGTTGGTAGATTTGTAGTAGTTGCTGATTAAAGGTACAGTGAGTCCGCGGAAGAGTGTAGATAGAGATGAAGGAAGAGAGAGCAGGGCAGGATGAAGGTTTGTAAAGAATGAAGTGCAACATTTGAAGTTGTGACAGCAGTAGAAGATGGGGGAATTCTAACCATTGGAGAGTATTTAAGACAAGACAGTGATGGGTATTGTATGGAGAGTTTGTGATAAATCTAGCTATCTTGTGGTAAGCTTGTTGGAGCTTGTTTAAAGTAGTAGTTTGGATATTGGTGAGTACTGGGGCAGCATATAGAAGGGAGGGAAAGAGCTTGTGCAAGGGAGAGTCTGGCATTTGTAGTTAGAAATTTTTTGCTGTGATACAGTAAACCAAGTTTCTGGTGGTCTTCTTTATACTTTGGAGGATGTGCAAGTTGAATTTGAGTTCATCATCTATGATGACCCCAAGGAGTGTAGTGTGAGCTTCAGGTTGGATAACAGTGATATTACAGGAAGTAATAGTAAAGGTGGATTTGAGGTGAGAGAGAGATTGGGGGAAAATAATAAGAGTTTAGTCTTTTTAGGGTTGAGAATGAGTAGATTCCTGGACAACCACGGTTCAGTGGATAGGATGGCCTGTTGAGTAAGAGTGTGGAGATTGGAGATATTGTCTGAGATGGAGATGAGTCAAGTCATCTGCATATTGGATGATGGAGGATTGTTTACAAGAAGTATAGAGATCATTGGTAAAGACATTAAATAGGAGGGGAAACGGGATGGAACCTTGTGGTACCCCATTTGGGACAGGTATGAATGGAGAAGCTGAAAAAAGTCATTTAACAGATTGCTGCCTGCAGGCTAAGTAATTGGAGAACAAAGCAATGCAGGAAAAAGATAGATTGAGATCTGCAAGTTTAGATAGCAGTAGGGGATGGGTGACTGTATAAAAGGCTGTGGAAATGTCAAGGAAGAGACATAGGTTCATAGGTAGGTACTAGGCTATTGGCCCTAGGGCCTATATAAGCCTAGCCAAAAAGGTACCCTGGCTTTCGGTACCCAAGAAAATTATTTTCTTGTTCCCCTGTCAAGCAGAGCCACAGAAGTGATCCCCAGGGTGAATTTCCTATTTCCCATCCAATCATCAAGATTTTTCTTGAAGAGTGTTAATGAGGAGCTTTGTTTGATACAGATAGGTAGTTTGTTCCAGAGTATGGGAAGTCTCTGGGACAGGAATCTATCCCTCCAGCATGATCTGTTTATTGTGGTAACAAGGTTTAGGTCCCTAGAGTATGTAGGTCGGAGGGATTGGGATTTCTTTAAGTGGAAATCCAAACAATTAGAACCAGTAAAACCAAAGAAGATGAACCAATTCAACTGCAGAACACTGGTTTATTAATGCTAGTTAAAAATATGACAAAACAGTAACAAGTACTATGCGCTTTCACCCATAAAATATACTGGGCATCATCAGAGTACAAACACTATCACAATGACTTCCATTTAAATAGAAGCAGCAATTAAATTAAATAATTAAATGATGACTAATAAAAAACAATTATAGTTAATTTAATTTAACAATCATTTGTACATACCTCATTGTAATCCCTGAAAAACTAATTTAAAAAGACTGCCTATATCAACAATTATAATGCCAAGACTTGTAAAACAAATATTAAAATGCAATGGACAATATCTTAAAAAATTGTATGTATGACAATTACATATAATAAAAAACTCTAGAAATGTAAAAAATAGTTAAAAACAATAAAATAAATATTAAAATAAATACATCCATTAATTGTCTAAAATAGGCCATTAGATATTTGTGATTAAATAAATTGTGATTTATGTCTAAGTATACTGGCTATAGAAATATAGTCATTGATACCTGGATGAATACTTGCACTAAGTCTTAGTTGCCATAGACATTCTTTAACTTCTAATAATGTCTTATCATCACCTCCTTTATTGTTGTTATAAGGTATTCTATCTATCACGAAGAATAAAAACCTTTTGAAATTATCACACCTTACACTATGTGTGTAAAGGGCACTAGTGTCTTTTTTCTTTTTTATGTCTCTAACACGTTCTCCTATTCGATCTTTAAGTTTTCTAATGGTTTTCCCCACGTAGTAGGCTGAGCATGATGAAGAAGTAGCAAGGTAAACTACCATTTTTGTATTGCAGTTGCAATACCCCGGGCATCTGATAGTTTTTCCAAAGTTGCAAACTACTACATAGGGTCCGTCATTAATATATTTACATGTGTGACATGTACCACATTTACCCATCTTGGACTTTAGGTAAATATTCTTACTATATGTCGCTTCATAGTATTCTTTTAAATTCATGCCTCTACTGTAAGTAATTTTAGGCCATAAACCAAGAATGTCGATACATTCATCATTGTTCATAAACTCACTAGCCCAACTCTCTCATACAGTACTGACAATTTTCATAGTTATTTCGTTAAAAGGAATAACTAACGTATCATTTCCAATTATTGGTCTATTCTCACAAATAGTATTTGGAATTCCAAACTTTATAATAGGTTGATACATTTGCTGTCCTTTCATCTGTATCTCAGCACTTACTTTATCAATCAAATCCTTTGGATATCCTCTATCTAAAAACATACTTGACAATATTTTGATTTCATCACAAAAAAACGTATCTTCAATGATAATTCTTGAGAGCCTAACCATCTGTCCTTTGATTAAATTCTTCTTTTGATAGTAAGGGTGACAACTATTGAAATGTAGGAAAGAATTAGAATGTGTTTTTTTCTGAAAAATACTAGTTTCTAACCTATCCTTGTTTTTATACAGTAATATATTAAGATACTCACAATAATTGTCATATATCTTGCTAGTGAAACTTAAAAAAATAGATGTAGTATTAAGAAATAATTCAAATTCTAAAAATCTTTCTCTTGTCCCTTTCCAAAAAATCAAGATATCGTCCAGGAACCTCAGATAAAGAACAATATCATCCCAGTAACAAGAAGTAAACACCGTTTGTGTCTCCCAAAAGGCTAACACAAGATTGGCATAGATAGAGGCACATCTTGCCCCCATGGCTACCCCGTTTTTTTGTGTAAAATATTCACCATTTAGAAAAATATAGTTATTTTCAAGTACTAGTTCCATCAATTCCCTTAAAAATTTGCATTTGTCATAACTAAATGTACCAAATTTTAATAAGCTTGCCTCAAACATTTCTATACCCAACTTATGGGGAATTATGGTAAAAAGACTTACAATATCAATAGTAATCATAGAAATTTCAGGATTTATCTCAACAAAATTATCTCTTATTTTATCCAGGCAATGTCATGAATCTTTAACTATGTGATCCAATTTTATTAATACTTCTTTACAATGAAAATCTATAAAGGAAGCCATAGCCTCAGTTTTGGAACCTCTGGCAGACACTATTGGTCTAAAAGGTGGATTGTGAACACTTTTATGAATTTTCGGAATAACAAAGATGGATGGAGTCATGGGATGTTCCACATTTAAAAAGTTGTATTCATCCTTAGTAATGACACCATCCATCAGATATTCATACAGAATCCAGTCCAACTTAGTGTAGGCCCTGTGCATTTCATATTTCGAAACCTTTTCATAAGTGGTGTTGTCACTTAACATTATGGTCATTTTATTGAAGTAATCATCCTTAGTCATAACAACCACACCGCCACCCTTATCGGGCTTCATAACCCTATATTTATCTGTTGTTGTTAGTTCCTTCAGGCAAAATTTTTCGGCTGTGGTTAAGTTATAAGATATTATTTTTTCATTCTTCACTATTCTGCATATCTGAGTATCACACAACCTCTCAAACACTTGAATAATAGGGTTTTGAGGGGGTATAAATGTGCTATGTCTTTTTAAAGTAAAATAGTGGTTATCATTCTGAGTACCTTTGTTATTCTTAAAAAACATCCTTAAATTAAGTTTTCTAGTAAAAAGTTTTAAGTTAATAAGAATTTTACCAATGTCTAATCTAAAAGTAGGGACAAATTTAAAACCCTTTTTAAAAAGATTTAAATAGCTAACATCAAACTTAAAATCTGTAAAATTATACACACTAAAACCTCCATCAACCAAAATAGAACATTCACATCCACTAAAATTATTGCGTGTCTCATTTGAACAATCATTAAAATAAGATTGTCCTCCAAAACAGTGTACAAAATTATTACTCCGAGTGTCATTGTCATAAACAGGACTAATAATACACCCTGTTGGGCAGTCTAATGTGTCATTAAACACAGTGTGTGTATGTAAAAAATCATCCTCAACTATTGATACCATGAGTTGGTCCTGTCGTTTCTGTTCTGGTATTGGTGGTTCTGCTGTTGACCGCCATACCGGTCCCGTAACCGCTCTGACCTCCTCAGTATCGGTTCTTTTAAAAAAGTTCCCTCCCCATTTTCATACACAGTCTCATTTGATGCATGATTGTGTAGTGCACTCAGATTAGTATGATGTGTGTTAAATACATCTCTAACAACTGTATCCATCCCATCGGGTTTGGACAAACGTTTCATATTTTTAAAGTCCTTAAAATGTGAATATGCTCTCTTATTCCTATAATCATTTGTATCCCTAATTAGTTTATGATTTTTAGCTTCCAGCCCTTTTAAGATAAACTTGTCATTGTCCTTTATTATCTTATCAAAACGATTTCTATTAAAATCAAACAACAAGTCTTGTTGAATACTTTTGTCTAGTTTAGTTAAATGCTCATTCAAAATAGACAGTTTGTTATTATTGTTACATATAATAAGTTACATTAACTCAATACCTGTTTGGTCGAACAGATGTAATAGTTCATTGAACAATTCAGTCCCTTCAGTGAAGCCAAAAGGTAGTTGGAACAAATGGAGACCTTTCGGGACCTGTCCCAATTCCATCAACCTTTCCAAAAATGCATTATCCATTTGCAGGGATTTAAATGTTTTTAACGCTCTTTCGAATTGGGTGAACTGCACGTTGGGACTACCAAATTCAGTGGCGTTGGTATGAGATGAAGTGCTCAATGTCGGTGCTGCCAAAATGTCTTAAAGATCCTTCGAAATACATTTCCATGTTCAGCTCCTCTATTTACCCCGTCCCTAGTGTTCGGTACAGCGTTAGATGTTGGAGCTCCACGTTGAACATTTCCTAGGTTAGCCCCTCCTCCTGTTGCATTAACTGACCCATTACTAGTTGACGGACGTACAGGACTACTTCCTGGCATGGAATGTAGTGTAAATAATTGTTCCTGTGATTCAGTAACTGTAGCATAAGTGGCAGCTGGGCTAGTGATACCTTTATCACTTAAAGCACGTATCAATCTTTGGGAAATCTCTAAATGCTGCTTCAGTAAGTCTTCCATAATTGCACACAGAGTTGAAAATTCAAATAAAACTAGAACGCAAATTGAACATAAAAAACTTGCAGAAACAGCCAGATAATCCAACAGTGAAGTGGAACGCCTCACATCCACGTGTAGAAATCCAAACAATTAGAACTACATGGGGAAAACCATTAGAAAACTTAAAGATCGAATAGGAGAACATGTTAGAGACATAAAAAAGAAAAAAGACACTAGTGCCCTTTACACACATAGTGTAAGGTGTGATAATTTCAAAAGGTTCTTATTCTTCATGATAGATAGAATACCTTTTAACAACAATAAAGGAGGTGATGATAAGACATTATTAGAAGTTAAAGAATGTCTGTGGCAAATAAGACTTAATGCAAGTATTCATCCAGGTATCAATAACTATATTTCTATAGCCAGTATACTTAGACATAAATCACAATTTATTTAATCACAAATATCTAATGGCCTATTTTAGACAATTAATGGATGTATTTATTTTAATATTTATTTTATTGTTTTTAACTATTTTTTACATTTCTAGAGTTTTTTATTATATGTAATTGTCATACATACAATTTTTTAAGATATTGCCCATTGCATTTTAATATCTGTTTTACAAGTCTTGGCATTATAATCATTGATATAGGCAGTATTTTTAAAGTAGTTTTTCAGGGATTACAATGAGGTATGTACAAATGATTGTTAAATTAAATTAACTATAATTGTTTTTTATTAGTCATCATTTAATTATTTAATTTATTAATTGCTGCTTCTATGTAAATGGAAGTCATTGTGATAGTGTTTGTACTCTGATGATGCCCAGTATATTTTATGGGTTAATGCGCTTAGTACTCATTACTGTTTTGTCATATTTTTAATAAACCAGTGTTCTGCAGTCGAATTGATTCATCTTGTTTGGTTACTTTAAGTGGAGCATGTCCAACAGCTCTAGGTTTGACATAGCTTTGTATGTTATGCAGAGATTGCCTCTTAGTAGGCGATATGTGATGAGTAAAGCTGGAGTTTTTTGAGACGGTCTGCATAGGGCATCTGTTTGAGGCTGGTAATCCTCTTTGTGAGGTATTTCTGTGGCACTTCCAGTTTTTGTAGATGTGTTGTGAGGTACATACCAATAGGGGTATTGTACTCTATAATGGGTCTAATGAGTGATGAGTAGCGGGGAACAATTACCTCTTTTTTCCTGGATGAGAAACCTTTTGTGATGAGGTGTGCCACGTAGAAGGATTTTCTGACTACTGTGGGGATGTGATTACCAAAGGAGAGACCTCTGTCTACCTGTGTCCCAAGGTCTCTTATCACACTTTTGGTGTTAAGTAGACTACCGCCTATGTGGTAGTGCATGAATACAGAGTTTTTACCAAAAGGGATGACAATGCACTTTTTGCCATTGAGCTTGAGGCCATGGGTTTGACACCAGGTATCTGCCTCAGTGAGGCCCTTTTGCAGGATGTCCACATCTTTAGGAGTTTCAATTATGGCTGCTAGTTTGCAGCCATCTGCAAACTTCATTAACCAACAACCTTCTGTGTTAGCCTGTACTTCACAGAAGTAGATACCAAACAGGTGAGAACCCAGGACTGAACCCTGAGGTACTCCACTTGTCACTGGTGTGAAGTCAGATTTGGAGTCTGCTACTTTCACAGTGTGGGTCCTGTCAGTGAGCCAGTTGGCAAGCCATCTTGTGACATAGGGATTTATACTTAGTATAGTGAGTTTACCTATAATTCCAGAGTAATATCACAAGGGAAGTCAAGGATCTTATTCAGAGAAACTGGAAGATGTTAAAACACAATAAGGACTTAGTACACAAAGTAGGTGACAAACCTAACTTTGTTTTTAAAACAGGAACAAATCTGAAAAAGGTCTTCGAAAGTAACAACTATAGACGTACAATTATTTCAGATTAGGGAACAAGTAGGTATGGTAGGTGTGGGTACTGTAAGTATATTTTGGATGAAGCACCCATCACCTTAAATATCTATGATAATAGTAGGATTTACTTAAAGAAGGGTAATTGTTACACCAAAGGTATTGTGTACTTAGCTCTGTGTAGAGACTTTCCAAGTTTCTATGTAGGGAAATCAGAGAGGGCATTGAACAAATGAATTTATGAACACTTGTATAATATTAAAGAAGGAAATATTAATAATGCATTAAGTAAACATTTACAATTTGAGCCTAAACACACAGGCTTTCGTTTTGGGATTCTTGAACAAATACCTATTGATCCTAAAGGGGGAGACTGGGAGAACTGGCTATGCTGTAGGGAGACCTATTGGCAAATAAG
Source organism: Protopterus annectens (assembly GCF_019279795.1). Classification (NCBI taxonomy): domain Eukaryota; kingdom Metazoa; phylum Chordata; order Ceratodontiformes; family Protopteridae; genus Protopterus; species Protopterus annectens. Next base: position 1,448,790,239 of record NC_056728.1, read on the forward strand.
ACTGAATGCCACCCACCCCCCAGGACTAAATGAACATATTTCTATTAAGCCTTACCTAATTAAAAAAGTGGAAGATTTATAATTATAAAAATAAATACTGAGAGATTTAATAATATTAATAGTGCATTTAACTAGTGTTTTTGTTGATTTTTTTAACAATTTAAAATGACCTTAAGCCCATGACACTTTTTTTCTAGTTGGAACTGTTATTGTGTATTATTCTGTCAAAATTTTGTTTGGATATTCATTTAGTTTGAATTTTGTTAGCTTGTGGCGACAATGTGGGATTATTTTTGTTTTTTAATCTGACAGTTTTAAATGTGTGTTTTTACTTAAAATTAAGTCAGAATGGCTCCTTTTGGTGCCTTTTTGCAAATGAAGTTATTTAAAGATGTTTGACTGAACAGTCACATTGTTTTTACACTTGAAAAAGCCCTACAACTGAGTTAGGGTGAAAGCGCTTGTGGAATTTATTTAATAAACATTTTATGGACTTTCACCCTTGTGCACTGACACGATAGTTTTTCTTGGATTTGTGGTTTTGGCTTCACGATCTTTTTCCACCCCTTGTTATTTTGGTTTTGTGCTGTGTTGGTTTTCATACAGGGGATGGCAATCTTTAATAGTGAATTATTGCTGGAGGAAGAGTTTGGGTAGCCTGAGGTTGAAAATGTTTTGTTTTCTCAAAAGGAAGTACGGCAGCTATTTTGGGGCTCAGCACAGAAATGCAGAGTCTAAAGATAGACCTGGCACGTATTCTGGATGTTTTTTTCACCCCTTGATGATTCTTTTCCGTGTGGGCAAATAAGGAATGAGGTAACTAAACAAGTTCCCACTCAGGCGAATGCCTGTGACTTGGAGGCACAGACTAGACCACTTTGTGATTTTATTTTGGCTCCACACAAGGGGTGTGGAGTCAAACATACTTCCCAAAGGAATGATCAAACTTTTTGAGATGATCATAGGAGGGGAGAGCCCACTCCCTACACTATTGGACTTACTAGTTCTTTGGACGCTGAAAATGTGCAGCGTGGTGTTCATGCACACCAAGGTACTGTATGGCAGACTGACAAAGCTTTTAATAGTGGTTTAGGGCATTTTCACAATGTCAGAGAATGGTTTAATCATGTACAAAGTAAAGGGGATTTTTTTTAGTAAATATTCCTGCCACCAAACAAGGTTAGTGGGGCAGGTTGTTCTTTGACAGTGTCCTCTTTGAAGGACGGGATTAGAGATTTTTAAAACAAATTGTACAAGATAAAATGTGTGAATATTGATATTGCATATTTTGAATAATGCTTAACTAAAAATGTTGTCCCACAAGGGTTACATGTCTGTAAATATCCTGATGGTTTTACCTATGACTTGGCTTAATGAATTTAACAATGTTTTTGATGAATGTGGTTTCAAAATTTTAAAACTGATGGTGAAATATTCTAAAATGAAGGTGAATGTTATGTTAAAAGAAGCAGAGAAATTGGATGAAGCCATCAGAAGGGATTTGTTATTTGAATTTAACAAAGAAAGTTATGATAACAGTTTCTAACAGATAGAAAGGAAATGTGAAGAAATATATGGTAGAAAAAAAAGGAAACTAGAGAGAGAGACCTTAAACAATATAGTGACAATAGGGTTTACGTGTTTAAAGGGAGAACTTTTAGGAAACGTTTATACAAACAACCTGATTCTATTGTTATAAAAGACCTGACTCAACATAAAATTGTTGAAAAAGTAGTTAATAATAGACAGATTATTTTAGATGTTTTGAACCACAATCCAATTACCCCTGTGGACAATGTATCTACACCTAACCCCACCATTTTGGATGTTGACAAGGATGTGGTTGTTACCTCTGATTTGGTTGAGGGAGGGGATGAAGGAGAGTTGAATGAACAGGATTTTTCTGGGGGAAAGGGAAGAGGAAGGAACAAAATGAAAACAAAAAAGAACGGAAAAGTGTAACAACCAACTTAGATAAGAAAGTAAATGGAGAAATAGTTATTGACTCTGATAGAGTGACTTATTCCTACAATGGTTTTAAAATTTTTAACTTAAGTGGGATTGACATTAATGAAGAACATTTCCACCTTTTTGAAAAAGGTTTCAAATTTGTTCCAACAGTTAGATTTGATGTTTGTGATACTCTTACTGAGTTAAAATTGTTTACTAGGAAATTAAATTTTGCATTAATGTTTGAACAGACTAATGGATATGACACAACTAGTTTTACAAAGGCTAGTACATTTAACCCTCCCCTTCACCCGGCCTTGCAGGTGTTTGAAGAAATATATGCATCAGATTTATATGAACTGAGTGTTGATAAAAATATTAAGAAAAAGTTTTTGTTTAAACCAACCTTACTACAAGGGAGAAACAAATTTTGGAAGATTTACTTAATGATAGGGGGATTTGAATCATGAAACCAGACAAGGGGGGGGTGGCATGGTTTTGGTTAATACCTTTGACTACTCGAGTAAAATTTTGAGTATTTTGGGGGATGTCAATGTTTACATTCCAGTTTCTATGAATGAGATTAATATCTCTTATAGGAAAATAGATTTAGCTATAGAAGAATTTGTTATGGACAGCAGACTGATGAGAAGTTTGGTACTATGTTGACTATTAAGAAACCAAGACTAGCGACCTTCTTTGGTATTCCAAAGATTCATAAAAGTACAACTGATCTGCCATACAGGCCAATTGTTTCGGAGAAGGGGTCTAAAACATATGCTTTTGCATCTTTTTTGGACCACACACTTAAACATATTCCTAATCAGTATGAGCACATGCTAAAGGACTCTTGGAACTTCCTACGTAGTCTGACTTTGCAGTCATACGAAGGTGAAGTATATTTTTTAACCATTGATGTGGTCGACTTATTCACCTGCATTCCAACTGATGAGGGTTTAGATTATTTTTGGCTACTTTTGAAGGACAAAAAGTCTACCTTGAGTTTTGACATTGACCTGTTGGTAAATCTTATTTATTTATTTTATTTATTTATTTTACATTTGTTAACCGGGCTAGTCCAACTGGATACATGTCCATTTTCAGTGGAGGCCCGAGGAGAAAAGCTCCACTATCTACTACATAATAACATAAAAAAATACATTCAAAGTCCATAGGTAATTTAAGACAAAAACTAGAGCAGACATTTAAAATTACATAAGGAATAAGACACAAGTAAAACAGGCATTAGGCTATCTTTTCAGTAAGCTCAAAAGGTGAATAGAGAGACTGTCAAATTACTTCAGTACAGGTCAAAGTCCATAGGTAATTTACGATATACCTAAAACAGGCATTCAACGTTACATAGGGAATTTAAGACACCAGTAAAACAGGCATTTAAACTATCTTAATAGTAAGTTGAAAAGGTGAAAACAGAGACTATCAAATTTCTTCAGTACAGGTATATAAACTGTGAGACAGAAGTAATTAAATAGTTTAAAAGCAAAAGATAGAGTTAGTAGAAATTTTAGTTTGAAGTCGAGATGGTCAATTTCTTAGGTAAAGACGAGAAATGAAATGGAGTAATAGAGTTGGGAGACAGTACAAAGGATGCAGGAGAAGGTAGGAGGTACATGATCAGCTGGGGTTATTGCAGGAGCAAAGCCAGTGGTTAGTTAGAAAATGTTTCAGTTGAGTTTTAAATAGTGTGATAGAAGTTTGGGCTATAAGGTCTGGAGGAAGTTGATTCCAAATTTTACCAACTGAGTTGGAAAATATAGAGTCACCTGCTGTATTTTTGATAGAGAGGTTTGAATCAGATTTTTACTGGAAGAGCGTAGGGTTTTTAGGTTGTTGTAGGGTTTTATCAGGGTGGAGAGCATTGGTATCTTTTCTGGGTGGTGAAGGGCTTTATGGGCAGTTGTAAGCTGAAAGTATTGAATTAGGTGCAGTAACTCCAGCCACCCTAGGTTAAGGAGGTTCAGGCAGTGATGCGTTTTATATGGAGAGGCAGTGGCAAATTTGGCAATGTTGTTGTAGGCTATTGTAAGCCTATTGATGTTATGTTTAGAAAGATTAGTATATATGGGGGATGCATATAGTAGAGTAGAGATAAGATATGTTCTGGCTATGGTAGTTCTTGCTTCAGGAGTTAAGAAAGATTTGATTCTGTAGAGAGAACCTAATTTTCTGTTAGTTGCTTTTATGGTAGAGTTGATATGAAAATCAAATTTTAGATGGTTGTCGATAGTAACTCCTAGAAGTTTGGTTGTTTGTTCAGGAGAGATAAGGGTGCCATTGTTAGAAGTGAGTGTGAAACTAATAGGGGGAGACAGGTGTGTGGGTGAGAAGAAGAGAAGTTTAGTTTTCTTAGGGTTTAAGAGAAGGCAGTGATTGGAGAACCATTGTTCTATGGTGGTAGAAGTTTTTTGAGTGAGTGAGTGGAGGTCAGCTTGGGTTGTGGCAGAGCAGATGATGGTGGTGTCATCGGCATACTGAATGCAAGTAGTTAGTGGGGTGGGTAGATACAGGTTGTTAATAAAGATGGAAAATAAAAGAGGACCTAAGATGGAGCCCTGGGGTACTCCTAAAATGGTAGGGAGAAGTTCGGAAAGATTGTTGTTCCATAAAACAGCTTGTTTCCGATTCTGAAGATAGGAAGTAAACCAGCTTAAGGCAAGATTATTGAGAGAGAGTGATTTTAAACAATGTAGGAGGAGTTGGTGATTCACCATGTCAAAGGCTTTTGACAGGTCAACAAAGAATGTTATGAAAGAAGATTGTTATTCCGGTTTATATTAATGGAGTCTATGAAGGATAATACGGCTGTTGTGGTGCTATGGTAGGGACGAAAGCCGTGCTGGCAAGTAGCTAGAATGTTATTAGATAGGAGGTGATTTAAAAGCTGTTTATGGGTGCATTTCTCCATTATTTTAGCAATTGGAGATAGCAGTGCTATAGGGCGGTAGTTAGAGTACTCAAATGAATCTCCCCCTTTGAAGAGAGGGATGATGTGGGAGATTTTCCAGAGTGAGGGAATAGTACTTTCTTTTATGGTTCTGTTGATAAGAACAGAGATAGGGTAGGCAATAGCTTTAGCACCTAGCTGGAGATATTCTGCTGGCAATTTGTCAGCTGAGGGGGTTGAGGGTTTGAGTTTCTGAAGTAAATTTAGAATAAGGGAAGTTGGTATAGGTTTAAGTTGAAACAGAGGTGGAGTGCAGTTAGTGTTACCTAGTAAATAGGGGTCAGGACATTGTTGGTTGGCCAGTTTCAGTATAGCTGAAGTAAAGAAGTTATTGAATGCATTAGCTGTTTGTAGGGGAGAGTCAGGGCAGGAGCCTAGTGGGTTGGGGGTTTCGACCTTGCCGGGGGATAGTAGTGAGTTAATTGATTTCCAAAATTTTTGTGGTTGGTGGTCGGAGGATTGCTGTAGCTTGGTGTAATAGTTCCTTTTATCTTGTTTGATGGCAAGCTTAGTTTTGTTCCTTTTTTGTTTGAAGCTAAGGTGATCAAAAGAGTCTTTCGTGGTTCTCCATTTAGTCCAAGCTTTATTCTTACTAAGGATAAGGTGTTTGGTGTTGGTTGTTAGCCATTGAGCTGTCTTGGATTTAATTCTTATAGAAAGGAAGGGGGCATGATGATCTAGAATAGTAAGAAAGGTATTATTAAAGTAGTTAACAGCTTCATCTATTGGGAGAGTCTTTAGAGGTGACCAGTTAATCAAGCTAAGTTCGTTTTGAAACTGCTGAAGGTTAAAATGTTTTTTGCTGCCAGATGAGCGAATTAGGGGAGGTGTGGTTAGATGAGTTTTATGCCTAACGATGTATGTGAGAGAGTGGTCGCTAAGGTCGTCTGGGAGGGTACCTGTTGAATGCATTTGTTGAGGACTATTAGTCAAGATCCAGTAGAGTATGGTTTCTTTGTTATTGTTTTTATTTGTTCTAGTTGTGGAGTTAATGGTTTGATGGAATCCGTGCAGGTTAATAATGGTAGATGTATTAGCCTGTTTGCACATGTTCCAATCTATATTAAAGTCACCTAGTAGTATTGTTTCTTGAGGGAGATTAATTGAAAACCAGTTTAGTAGGTCTTCTAATATGGGTGAATTGTTGCCTGGGGGAAGATAAGTGCAGATGATATTAATAGTTTTGTGTGAGTTTAGGGAGAGTTTGGAAATAATCAGTTCAACATTAGAGTCATGTGGTGGGGTAAGGGCTGATTTACTTATTTCCAGTCCAGTTTTGAAGAGTATAGCTACTCCTCCCCCTTTTTTATTAAGATGATCTTGTCTTAGGATGTTATAGCCAGGGGGAATAATTTCGTTATCTTTTATTGTGGGTTTAAGCCAGGTTTCAGTAAGACAGAGAATGTCAAATTGTTGGACTTATAGTAGGGCATGAAGAGCAGGAAGTCTGTTACATATGCTACGGATGTTAAGATGAGCTATTGTGAGAGATTTGGGAGGTTTAGTTTGTGGTGTAGACATAGGTTTCATAGTTTGGGAATTAGGGGATGGTATGTCTGTGTTTGGGCCTGGGTTGGGGTGTATGTCCCCATCAATTAATGACAGACCATGAATAAGGTTTGTTAGTTGTGAGGTGTTGATGCTGTGCAAGTATTTTGTGAGTCGAATAATAAGGTATTTGATGTGTGAGAGACGATGATATTTAGGTTCAAGATATGAGTTGCTGTATATGGGACTGTGATGGGTTATGAGTGTAGTTGGGGGGGTAGCTAGGGTATGTTTGTGTGGAGTGCAAAAGATAGGATTTAAAGGTTGCTCATAGTAGGTTTTGAGGTAGGTAGAGGTAAGAATAGTTAGAAGAGTTAGTAGTAGTAGTAGAGGAAGGTGAGAATTATGATGAGAATTGTGTTGGAAAATAATTTTGTGTATTTTGAGGGGGAGACCTTTAAGCATGTTAGAGGCATAGCTATGGGGGCAGCTTGTGTCCCCATCTACCTAAACATTGTTCTTTTACAATGGGAGTTACAGTACTTGTTCCCTTCTGACTTTTGTAACCATATTAAATTGTATCAACGTTTCCTGGATGATTTGTTCATCATTTGGGAAGGACCTGTGAATACTAGTATAGATTTTGTTGAGTTTTTAAATTCTACCACTGGATTTTTGAAATTTACATTTAAATTTGATCAGGGTGAGATTGACTACTTGGATGTGAGGTTAGATAAAATCAATGGGGGGACTGAAATCAAGAATGTACAGAAAAAATACTTTCAGCAATTCTTATCTCCCCTACACAAGTGACCACCCTTGGAAACAAAAAAGGAGTATAGTTAAGGGCCAAATGGTTAGAGAGGCCAGGATGACATCAGAGTGGAATGATTTTGTAGCAGAAATTGGCTTTATTTCTGACCTTTTTAGTTCAATGGGTTATCCTGATGGGTTAATAAAGGAAGTGCCGGAAAAAGTTACAAAAGGTCATGCAACTAGGTACTCCCCTATTTTGGGGAAACCATTGGAAACTACAATAGGTGATGAAGTGGTTGGTGAGCAAGTTTTCAAAAGGGCCATGGCTCTTCAACATAGTAATATCACAAGGGAAGTCAAGGATCTTATTCAGAGAAACTGGAAAAATGTTAAAACACAATAAGGACTTAGTACACAAAGTAGGTGACAAACCTAACTTTGTTTTTAAAACAGGAACAAATCTGAAAAAAAGGTCTTCGAAAGTAACAACTATAGACGTACAATTATTTCAGATTAGGGAACAAGTAGGTATGGTAGGTGTGGGTACTGTAAGTATATTTTGGATGAAGTACCCATCACCTTAAAAAACTATGGTAATACTAAGATTTACTTAAAGAAGGGTAATTGTTACACCAAAGGTATTGTGTACTTAGCTCTGTGTAGAGACTGTCCAAGTTTCTATGTAGGGAAATCAGAGAGGGCATTGAACAAATGAATTTATGAACATTTGTATAATATTAAAAAAGGAAATATTAATAATGCATTATGTAAGCATTTACAAATTGAGCCTAAACACAGTATTTCGTTTTGGGATTCTTGAACAAGTACCTATTGATCCTAAAGGGGGAGACTGGGAGAATTGGCTATGCTGTAGGGAGACCTATTGGCAATTAAGACTGAATGCCACCCACCCCCCAGGACTAAATGAACATATTTTTATTAAGCCTTACCAAATTAAAAAAGTGGAAGATTTATAATTATAAAAATAAAAACTGAGAGATTTAGTAATATTATAAGTGCATTTAACGAGTGTTTTTGTTGATTTTTTGAACAATTTAAAATTACCTTAAGCCCATGACTCTTTTTTTCTAGTTGGAATTGTTATTGTGTATTATTCTGTCAAAACTTTGTTTGGATATTCATTTAGTTTGAATTTTGTTAGCTTGTGGCGACAATGTGGGATTATTTTAGTTTTTAATCTAACAGTTTTAAATGTGTGTTTTTACTTTAAATTAAGTCAGAACGGCTCCTTTTGGCACCTTTTTTCAAATGAAGTTATTTAAAGATGGTTGACTGAACAGTCACATTGTTTTTACACTTGAAAAACCCTACAACTGAGTTAGGGTGATAGCGCTTGTGGAATTTATCTAATAAACATTTTATGGACTTTCACCCTTGTGCTCTGACACAAAATCATTTTTCTTGGATTTGTAGATTGGAGATATTGTCTGAGATGGAGATAAGAGTCGAGTCATCTGCATATTGGATGATGCAGGATTGTTTACAAGAAGTATAGAGGTCATTGGTAAAGACATTAAATAGGAGGGGACCCAGGATGGAACGTTGTGGTACCCCATTTGGGACAGGTATGAATGGAGAAGCAGAAAAAAGCCATTTAACAGATTGCTGCCTGCAGTCTAAGTAACTGGAGAACGAAGCAAGGCAGGAAGGAGATAGATTGAGATCTGCAAGTTTAGATAGCAGTATGGGATGGGCGACTGCATCAAAGGCTTTGGAAAGGTCAAGGACGAGACATAGGTTCATAGGTTCATAGGTAGGTACTAAGCTATTGGCCCTAGGGCCTATATAAGCCTAGCCAAAAAGGTACCCTGGCTTTTGCCACCCAAGAAAATTATTGTCTTGTGCCCCTGTCAAGCAGAGCCACAGAAGTGATCCCCAGGGTGAATTTCCTATTTCCCATCCAATCATCAAGATTGTTCTTGAAGAGTGCTAATGAGGAGCTTTGTTTGATATAGATAGGTAGTTTGTTCCAGAGTATGGGAAGTCTCTGGGACAGGAATCTATCCCTCCAGCATGTTCTGTTTATTGTGGTAACAAGGTTTAGGCCCCTAGAGTATGTAGCTCGGAGGGCTTGGGATTTCTTTAAGTGGAGCATGTCCAACAGCTCCAGGTTTGACATAGCTTTGTATGTTAGGCAGAGATTGCCTCTGAGCAGGTGATATGTGACAAGTAAAGCTGGAGTTTTTTGAGACGGTCTGCATAGGGCATCTGTTTGAGGTCGGTAATCCTCTTTGTGAGGCATTTCTGCAGCATTTCCAGTTTTTGTAGATGTGTTGTGAGGTACATACCAATAGGGGCATTGTACTCTATAATGGGTCTAATGAGTGATGAGTAGGGAGGAGCAATTACCTCTTTTTTCCTGGATGAGAAACCTTTTGTGATGAGGTGTGCCGTGTAGAAGGATTTCCTGACTACTGTGGGGATGTGATTACCAAAGGAGAGACTACTGTCTACCTGTGTCCCAAGGTCTCTTATCACACTTTCAGTGTTAAATAGACTACCACCTATGTGGTAGTGCATGGATACAGAGTTTTTAACAAAAGGGATGACAATGCACTTTTTGCCATTGAGCTTGAGGCCATGGGTTTGACACCAGGTATCTACCTCAGTGAGGCCCTTTTGTAGGATGTCCACATCTTTAGGAGTTTCAATTATGGCTGCTAGTTTGCAGTCATCTGCAAATTTCATTAGCCAAAGACCTTCTGTGTTAGCCTGTACTTCACAGAAGTAGATACCAAACAGGTGAGAACCCAAGACTAAACCCTGAGGTACTCCACTTGTCACTGGTGTGAAGTCAGATTTGGAGTCTGCTACTTTCACAGTGTGGGTTCTGTCAGTGAGCCAGTTGGCAAGCCATCTTGTGACATAGGGATTTATACCTAGTATAGTGAGTTTATCTATAATTCCAAAGTGGGGGGTGGTGTCAAAAGCCTAGGCTAGATCTAGATAGGCTATGTGAACCACCTTGCTGTCATCTATGGCTTTGGTGACTGCTTCAAATAAGTCTATCAGGTTTAGGAGACATGATCTGCCTTTTACAAACCGAACTGGGTGGGGTCCAGAGTTTGGGGATTGCCAATGTCTTTGTTTATAAGTTCCATGATGATACATTCCATGGCCTTGCAAACCAGACTCATCAGGCTAATGGGGCGGTAGCTCCCAGGGTCCATGGTGGATACCCCCTTTGTGGACTGGGATAACCATTGCTGTGCACCATTCAGTGGGTACAATGCCTGGGGTGAGTCTATGATTGAACATTGTACTTAGGTGGGGTGCCAGTTAGTTCTGTAATTTGTGTAGAATGCAGCCTTGGATGTTGTCAGGTCCCATGTGTGCTGTGTTTTTGGCTTTGGAGAGTGTGTTTTTTACCTGTGCAGCTGTGCTTACAGGAACTTTGCATTCTTCAGGTATAGTTATGGGCCCTTTAGGGGGTGAGTGGGGGTAAAGTTAGCATTGAACCTATCTGCCAGGATGTTGGCAATATTATTTGGTTCTGTATATTTAGTGCCATTATGCTGTAACTCAGAGCAGATCTGAGGGTTGCCATTGAGATTATTGACATAGCTATAGTATGCTTTGTAGTTGTCTTTAGAAACAGTGGAGATTTTGTTTTCATAACTAGCTTTGGAGGATTTTATGAGGAATCTCAGCTTCTTACTGAGGCAGCCCAGGGAGTTCCTCCAATCATGAGATTTTACTCTTTTTTGCAGCAGTTTCTTTCTTCTATTGTAGAGATTGCTTATGGCAGGGGACCACCAGATTGGATTCCTTTTTTTGGAGGATAGCATCTTGGTTCTGTTAGGGACAGCATGATTCATGCACTCATGTAAGTGTTTATAAAGTGCATTTGTGTAAGATTCAGCAGTCGTACCTCTATTGTCCATCTGGATGGGTGCCGTGAAGTTTGCCACTTCTGTCTTAAGAAGCGTGAAGTTGACTTTGGAGAAATTATTTATGGTGGTTTCCCTAATGGAGGGTGGGGGCGGGATGTGTATGTCTAGGGTGATTAGCTTGTGGTCGGATTTGAACAACGAGGAATTGATCTCTGGTGTGGAACTCTGGTTGCACATGTTGGTAATGATATTGCTGCCCCTGGTGGGGGTGTGAATAAGTTGACCCAAGGCATTGGAATTTATGAATTCCAGAAAATGTTGAGCAAAAGAGTTGGTACATGAGCAGTTTTCCCAGTTAATGGTGGGGTAGTTGAAATCGCCCATTATTAGGGTGTTGGGTTGTACCCTAATATTTTCCAGTGTATCAAGAAATGAGGAGTGGAAATCCTGGGGCATGGTGGGGGATCTGTAGCAAGCTACAATTTGGATTGTGGTCTTGCCCAGAGTTAATTGCACTTGAATAATCTCATATGCATTATGCTGAGCAACTAACTGGGAAGTGTGGATATCCTTAATGAATATGGACACGCCTCCACCTTTAGTGTTTTGGTCCAGGTTATGTGGCCGAAAGGTGTGGTATGAATTATAGTCTGGTAATGCAGGGGTGCTCTCTGGAGCCTTGAATCAGGTCTCTGTCACTGCACAGATGTCAATGTTCTCCATTTTAAGAAGTGCCACAAGTGAGTGCATTTTGAGGTTTAGACTTCTAGCATTGAATAAAATTGCCCTCAGATTTTGCTTGCTTGTACCTGTTACAGTGGTGAATTTGACATTTCAACCTTGCCTAAAAAAGGCACTATAGGGGTGGCTAGAGCCTTAGCTAGTGTCCATAATCCCAATGGCAACAGATGCAGGCCATCTCTGGCAAAGCATCGTTGTCTGTCGATTATGTCATCCCAGGCAGATAGATACTGGATCCCCTTAGAATGACACCAGAAGCTTAGCCAATTGTTGAAGTCAATCATTTTGTCCTTGTACTGTGGTATCTTTCTGGGTGATGGCAGGATGCTACTCAGGGCTAGGGTCATACCTGCCTGGGCTACAAGACTGGAGAGCTCCTCCATGTCTCTTTTCATGTAGTCCAGAGAGGTATGTCTCAGGTCATTCACATCAACACAGACAATTACGAGTTATATTTGTACTTGTTGTGGAATGACCTGAGCGCGTGCATTATGTGGTGGATCCTGGCACACGACAGGCAGCTGACAGTAACTTTCTTCTTGTTTAGCATGGTGAGTGGAACATCAGTGAGCCTGATAATAGAGCCACCTATGACCAGAGTGTTGAGTACGTTATTATGCCTTGTGGGCTGTGGTTGGATGGCACACTGAGTTTGTGGGCTATGTGCCATTTGGGTTGTGTTGGGGGGTGGAGTTTGCTTGCATTTCTGCTGCGGAGGTCTCTGTTGCTTGGGCAGATTTTTATTGAGCATCTCTGTGAATATAGCTATGTATTTTGTCTTTCTATGTGTGCGTTTTGGTGGTCTAGATTTTGAGGGACTGTGTGATGAGTGTGGCTTGGTGCAAGTGTTTGCCCTCTCCTCTTGACTGTCTAGTCCAGTCTTGGGTGAAGAGAGCTTTCCTTCCAGTTTGATTATATAAGTGCATCTCTCACTGGTTGTAGTGTTGGGTGGTAGGAGGAGATGGTTGTCTGTGTACATAAGGCAATTGCTGCATTACCCCAAGATGCCCAGATTCATCAGGTAGACAAGAGAAAACAACGGGAGCTGACCCATAGACATTCCTGAATAAGTGCTTATTTATTAAGTACTAAAAACTGTTTTCCTCTAGACAAGTGAGGAAAGTTGAGTACTGTAGTATTTTGTAGCTTATTTAGTGCTTACAATGAGTTCTGAACAAGTGCTGAGCTCAAAGTAACAGATATGAGTGCTAAAACTAAAAAAAAACTGGCTAGTTCTAAGGGAAAATTTGAAGAGCAGACTTTATGGTGCTGGGAATATTTTAACCCTAGCTAAGTGGAGATGTATAACGTGTATTTTTTTTTAATATAACAGTAGCAAATGAGCAAACTGATTTAAACAAATTAACCAATTAACCAATAAAAAGGTAAAAACTGAGCTCCGTTCCAGTAGTCCTCGATCAGACAAGTTCAAACTGCACACTCCTGCCAGTAGGGTGCAGGGGAACCTTCTCTAGAAAAAGATGGCCTGGATTAGAGCTCAAGTTATACAAACAAAGCTAGATTCAGCAGGTCTGAATCTAGTCTTGTGCTACAGCAAACAAGGCATACCAATTTCAGAAAGAAAAAAAAACACTTTAAATAAGCAGGCACAATAAGCTTTTAACCAGAAACTCTCAGCTCAGAAGGGCAGAATCTACCCTCTCTTCCCACAAGAGTGCAGAACACACCTTCTTAATGTAAAATAACTGGGCCTAAGCCCAAGTTCTTAAACCAGAACTAATACACTTTTAGAATAACAGACACTAAGCTTTCAATCAGCAACTCCCAACTTAGAAGGATGTAAGCTACCTGTTCTGCCACAACAGTGAAGACTACAAACCTTAATGTAAAACAACTGGTCTGAAGCCCAAGTGTTTAAACCAAAGGCTTAGAATAACAGTTACAATTTAATAAGGCTACTAACAAGCAGTAATAAATGCAGCAGAATAAATGCAATGAAGTGCTTTTAAGAAAAGGCAGCAAAAGCAAAATAAAGTAACAAAGTAGGAAGAAATACAAATACTGTAAAAGCAGATGAATAAAGTGCAATTTTTATAGCAATAAAAAACGAGCAAACTGATTTAAATAAATTACCCAATTAACAGTAAAAAAGCTCAAAACTGAGCCCTGTTCCAGCATACTTCAATCAAACAAGTTCTAACTGCACACTCTTGCTGCTAGAGTGCAGGGGAACCTTCTTCAAAAAAGATTACCTGGATTAGTGCTCAAGATATACAAACAAAACTAGATTCAGCAGGCCTGAATATAGTCTATGCTACAGCAAACAAGGCGCACCAATTTCAGAAAGAAACAGTTCAAATAAGCAGGCACAATAAGCCTTTAACCAGAAATTCCCAGCTCAGAAGGGTAGAATCTAGCCTCTCCTCCCACAAGAGTGCTGACCACAAACCTTCTTAATGTAAAATAACTGGCCTGAAGCCCAAGTGCTTAAACCATAACTAATACACTTTTAGAATAACAGACACTGAGCCTTCAGTCAGCAATTCCCAACTTAGAAGGATGTAAGCTACCTGTCTTGCCACAACAGTGCAGACCACAAACCTTCTTAATGTAAAACAAATGGTCTGAAGCCCAAGTGCTTAAACCAACAGGCTTAGAATAACAGTTACAATTTAGTCAGGCTACTACCAAGTGGTAATAAATGCAGCAGAATAAATACAATTGAGTACTTTTAAGAAGAGGCAAAAGCAAAATAAGGCAATAAAGTAGGAAGAAACACAAATACAGTAAAAGCAGATGAATAAAGTGCATTTTTTATATGAAGTTGTTATTGTCTAGGGCCTCAGCAATGATATGTATAAAGGATAAGAGGGCAGTAGTTGTGCTGTGGTTGGGACAGAAACCAGGTTGAGTGGGAGTAAGGAAGTTATGCTGGAGGAAATATTTGAGTAGTTGTGAGTGGATACATTTTTTGAGAATCTTAGAGAGGGGAGATACAATAGCTATAGGTCGGTAGTTAGATGGGTCTGTAGAGTTTCCACCTTTATGCAGGGGAATAGTGAAAAAAGATTTCCATAGGGTAGTGATGGTGGACTCCTGAATAGATCTATTGATTAGTGCAGATACTGGATAGGCAATGGAGTCAGCAGCAAGTTTGAGGAAGGCAGGAGGTAGATTGTCAGTTGAGGGAGAGCAGGGTTTGAGTTTATGAAGAAGAGATCGGATGTAGGAAGTAAGAACCAGATGCAAAGAGAAAATTTGTTTGTTAGAAGGATTGGGAGGGGTAGGCAGAGAACTTGTGTTACAGTTGGAAGGTATGAGTGTTTGAATGGTTTCAATAAAGTGTTTATTGAGAAGAGTAGCAGTTTCCAGAGGAGATGGATTTGGATAGGGGCAAGGAGCTGAGGGGCAGCATACAGAGATAATTTTGTTAATAGTATACCAGAACGTGTGAGGGTTGGATTTGTTATTGAATTGGCAGTATTATAAAAGGACTTTTTGTCATTATTGTTTTTTTTTTTTTTGTAAGATTTCTGAGGTGTCTATAATTATGTAGCAGAGGTAATTCTTCTGTTTTGATCGAGGCTTTCCAAGCTCTATCTCTTTTTAGCATAAGGGACTTAGGTTTTTTAGAGAGCCAGGGAGCATAATTGGGTTTTATTCTAACCTTCTGAGAGGGAGCAAGGGAGTTCAGGGTATTCAGGAAGGTGCTATTGAACCTAGTAACTGCGTCACTGAGAGGGATTTGTTTAAGGATGGACCAGTCAATGGTCGATAGAATAGAGTTGAACTGGACTACATTAAAATTAGAGAGTTCTTGGCAATCTCTATATAAAGGGGGGATTTGGGGGGTTGGATGGTGTATCTAAGGACCGAGGTGGGGAGGTGGTCACTAAGTTAGTCTGGTAGGGTAGTGGGGATGTGGCAGTGGTGAGGGGAGTTGGTGAGTATCCAGTCAATTACAGGGCCGGAAGATGAGTTTTTATGGAGGTGGGTGGGTGAAGATATCAGTTGATGGAAACTATGCAGGTTGATGCTGAGTTGTGGAGAGTCAGTTTTAAGTTTAGATCAATCTAAGTTAACATGACCTAAGATGAGGGTTTCATAGGGAATATTGTGGGAAAACTAGGATAAGATATTCTCTAGAGTGGATGAATTGTTTCCAGGAGGGATATAAATGGCAACAACAGCTATTGTATGTGAGGGTTATGGTGGCAATTAAGGATGATGAGTTCAGCTGGGTGAAAGTCAGGGATGGGTGTGGGGAAAGGTGAGAGACTGAGGCTATTGGAGTGGAGGATAGCTACAACACCTCCTTTTTTTGGGAATCTATCAGAGCGAAAGATGTTATAGCCTGGTGGTAGAATTTCATTGTTCATGATATGTGGCTTAAGCCAGGTTTCAGATAAGGAAAGGATGTGATGGTTATTATGCATTATCCATGCATGGAAATTGGTGATTTTGTTGCTTAGGCTTTGAATATTTAGAGATTATATTGCCAGGTGATTGGATATGGATGAGTTTAGTGAAAGAGGCTGGGTATGGTGAGAGGTTTTTAGGGAAGGAAGAGAGATAGAAGGTAATGTGGTTGTTTGATTGAGGGGAGAGGGGGAGGGGCCAGTTGGGGTGGGCACCCCCAGATATGAGTAAGTTATTAGTGGGGAGAGGAAGTGCAGTAGTACATAGATGTAGTTTGTGTAACCTGGGTTTAGATTTGTAGGTAGGATGGTGGATTTGCAATATAGACAGTTTGTGAAGAGAAGAGGTGAAGAGGTTGAAAATGGCTAGGGAGATATGAAAGTAGGAAGGTGTAGAATGAGTGTCAAAGGTATAGGAAGTAGGAGAGCATAAAAGAGAATAAGGAAGGTGTGAGTGATAAGAGGTTAGAGCAGAGAGAATAAGTAGGAGTGATGTGGTAATGATAAGGTGTTTCATTTTTGATGGAGGTGTAGAGGTTATAGACAGGGTGTAATAGTTTGGAAAGGAAGTTATGTATTTTGAGTCTGACAGGAAGTAGTTTGTCAGTGGATGTTGGGGAAGGAAGGGGAGGGTGTGGATGGTATTAAAGAAATTGTAATGGGTGTGAGTGGGAATGGGGGTAGGGTAGGGGAGTGGAGAGAGTCCGAGCAGTGCGAGGGTGAACAGAGTAGGCAGGGCCAGGTCAGCAGTGTGAAACAGCACTGAAAATAACAATCAGAAAGGAAACAACTGTGAAAATCAGGGCTGAAGAGGTAAGAAGAGAGCAAGCCAGCGATGGGAATGTTGCAGATATAAATTTAAAAATAGGAGACAAAGGGCAACATTAAACCTACATATACTGGAGCTACTGATAGTTAAAATAACATTAAACTAAAAGCTATTGGTACTATGGTTAATTAAAACAACAAGGAATATGATAGACTGCTGGTATTGTGCTTCCTCCTGGTGACCAATGTAAGTTACTACAGCCAGAAAAACTAACCTGCTTGTGTGCTCACCTGCCCTTTAGTAATACTTTAAATGATAAAATGCAGCTCACTTTTTAAAAAGCAGCTAGTCTTAAAAACACATTCAAAGTGTGGATAAATTACAGTAGAAGTAACACCTACAGTTGAGCTAGAAAGCTGCAGTTTTTACTTTGTTTTTGGAGATGCTTCAGGCAGGTAACTTAAGCAGATTTATTTATTTATTTATTTTTATTTTACATTTGTTGACCGGGATAGTCCGACTGGATGCATGTCCATTTTCAGCGGAGGCCCGGGGAGAAAAGCTCCAAGGGTAAGCAGATACAGCATTACATAATACCAGCATTACATATTACAAACAGACTATTTACAGAGATTACATAAGTAAGCAAGTTAAACAAGTTCCACAGGTTACAGTTAGTCCTGAGCACAAGTCAGGATTAAATTAAATTACACAGTAAACTGTTATAACACTTTCACAAGGTATTTTGTTGGGCAAGTCTGTTGGGCAGGGGGTGACCACAGAGTATTTAACCAGTTGGGAGGAGCTACAAGAGATAAGGGGGAACACATACAAACAGTTATACCAAGAAAGTAAGAAAAGACATATGAGAGACCAGACCTAGAAAAACCCTAGAGAATCAGAAGGATAAGTGAGATATAATACAGACAAGAAATAACCAGTGTAGCAATAACAGTATTCCCAGTTGACTAAGCCCTGAAAGCAGAGCAGATACTACTTTTTAAACCACTAATGTAGCACTAAAAGTAAATGCAGTAGTTTGTACCGAAAAAGCAAATATTAGCAAACACAGTTAACTGAGCCCTGTAAGCAGAGCAGAAAACATTCTTTAAAAACTGTAATGTAGCACTAGGAGTAAATACAGTAGTTTATACAGATAAAACAACTTTCAGCAAACACATTTAACTAAGCCCTGTAAGCAGAGCAGAAAATAATTCTTAAAAACTATAATGTAGTACTAGGAGTAATCATTAAGTAAAGCTTTTCCAGTATGCTCTATGATTATTGTTGGATTACAGGGAAGAAAAATCACTTTTTTGAAAATAAAAAAAACTTGATATTTGGGTGGAGTTCTTCTTTAATGATTGGTAGTTGGAGGTTAACAGCCTTTAAGAAAATTGTTTGGTCAATAGAATAGTAAGTTCTGTAATATTTAAGCAATGTACCAGCTAAGTCAGGTGGTAGTTTATTCATGGTTTGACTACTGTTTGGTCATGAGAGTATAGCCCAAATGATCAAATTATAGCATTCATATTGAGTAAAATTATAAATTGTCCATGACTCTACCACCATATGGTGCTACTATACAGTGGTAATATTAAAAAATATATATCTTGCCTTCTGAAATGACATATTAGGTTTCCCATCAAAATGTAGAGCACACAATTCTCGACACTGCAAATGCAAACTCCGACCTGCAGCTGTTGAAAATGCAAACACTGATGTTCTGAACCGTAAAAACTTGCCCCCTTTTTGACTCATGTTAGCACTTGTTTTTACTTGTAGTGCAGTTGGAAATGTCAACGTTTTGTGTTTTTGCAACATTTTGAAACATCAGCATTATGGGTTTCGGTTAAAGGTATCGATAATATGCACATTCGTTAATGTATGCTCAACATTTTGATGGTAAACCATATATTATAATGCAAGCTTGTATTGCTGTTCACTGGAGCAAGTTTAAGAGGTATTGTGCATGCATATGCCCATGAATATGGAGACATATCCACAGTACATCTAGTTATTGCAGGACACAAGAGTGTAAGAGTTGCAGTAGTATACATAGGCTGGAAGGAGTAGATTGTGTCAGTCTTAAGCTGAAACAAGTGGAAGGTACAGAGAATTTTATTTTTTCTAATGACTTGCAATGACTGCTTTTTCAAAATTAAAAATAAAAATTATTGTGGTGTGTTTTGCTGCACAATTGCAAAAAAATGTGGCAATTTTGGACTGTTCTATAACCACTTTCCTGCATTTAATTGTGGCTAATAACATTGGTACAAAATTCCTGATTTTATCTTTCAGGTTGAAATCAGTATTCTTCAATGGGAAGAAAAAATGCTATCTTTATGATAATTGATTGTGTTTCTTAAAAGTGAACGGTATGCATAGAATGGGGAACATTTTTTTTTATAGTGAGTAGCAGAACAAGCCTTAGTTTACCCAGAAGGAAGGGTGTTGTGACTAAAGATGTAGGAGACAGATGTGTTTTGACTTGGAAGGCATAGGATGTAAAGGACTCATCTTTACTCCTGCAGTTTAGAAATGTATGTAAAACATTGTATTGTTGTGGCACTGAGTGTATATGTTGTCATTAATGATTTAGGCAACAACAAAGGTATTCATTTACAGCAAGCAGATGCTCATCTGCTCTCTGCTGAACTCTCTTCTTTCTCCTACCCCTTAAAAATAATAACCACCAACACCCTGTACCTTGCTGAAACAGTTCCAAAATCACCTAAGTCAAAAATTGGGCTTAAATTAATTATTAAACTCTTACGACTCCTAGACCACCTGAAGAAAAATATAACTAAGGATGGTGACATACACCCGAATCCAGGCCCATCCCCTACCCCTGACTCTACAAGCTTAACCTTATCTCACAGGCCTACTAATTCCCTTCTCATTTGCCACCTAAACATAAGAAGTATAAACAATAAGATACATAATCTACATGCAATGTTAGCTACCTACCTCCCTGACATTATGTGTTTATCAGAAACCTGGCTCAAACCAGCTACTAAAGACACTGAGATCCTTCCACCTGGGTATAATATAGTTAGGGTTGATCGCATAAAAAAAAGGGGTGGTGGAATAGCAGTCTTGTACAGAAGTACGCTTAATCTCATAATGAATCCTATCCAACCACCTCAGGTCTCAAATGCAGAAACACTAGCACTAAAATTATGCTTAAACAACCAAAAAAACATTAATCTAATTGTAACCTATATCCCACCTGGGAAAAACTTAGAAACTTTGGAGAATACTCTCAATTGGATAGCTACTAATTACTCTCAAGAAACTATTGTTCTAGGTGACGTCAATATTGATTGGACCCAATGTTCCTCACACACAAATCCCATTCTTATAAACCTGCATGGATTCTCCCAAAACATAGCCTCTACTACTAGGTTAGGAAATGTAAACCAAAAAGAGAGCCTTCTTGATTGGATACTGACAAATAGCCACACCCATAAATATACAACTGGGACTCTCCCAAACTAACTTAGTGATCATCTAGCTACATTCATAATAAAAGATAAAATTTCTAGCACAACCCTGCCCATACACAGGCTTATCAAAAACAAAAAAAACTTTGACTCAACAAAATTCATAACTGAACTCAAATCCTGCAACTGGTCTAAGCTAAAATCCCTTCCCCTTGACGAGGGTGTGTCTCTCTTTTCTGACACATTCCTTAAGATTCTTGACTTTCATGCCCCTAAACGACAGGTCAGAGTTAAGGTACGGATAGCACCCTGGTTAACAAGAGAGTCCAAAACCAAAATCAAACTTAGAAACAAGGCATGGGATAAATGGCGAACTACTAAGGTACCTTTAGACCGTATCAAATTCCAACAGCTGCGAAATGAGATGAAAAAAGCCATCACCCTGGACAAAAAAAACTACTTTTGTCACCTGCAACATAAACACCAAAATAACCCCCAGAAATTCTGGGCAGGTTTAAATAACCTTCTCCATTCTGGCAAATCTTCAACCCCTACCCCTGGGACACTCATTGGCAAAAACCCAGAAGAAATAGTAAATAATTTCAATTCTTTCTTCACTGAGACTATTCAGTCTTTAGCCAACAAACTACCCCCCTCCTCCTCTTTTCTTAAAAACACTGCAGTAAAATAACTTCCCTATTTTACCTTTCAGCCCATCCCTACATCCTTTATCAGAGCCTTACTGAAGAAACTAAAAGCAACTACCCTTTCTGCAGACCTACTTCCGGCTGATTACCTGCAAATAGCTGCAGATGTTATAGCCTACCCTATATCTATTCTAATCAATAGAGCCATAACCGAGGCCACAATCCCCTCTATATGGAAAATATCTTATGTCATCCCGCTCCATAAAGGTGGTGCCTCCACAGAATTATCAAACTACAGACCAATAGCCATACTGTCACTGCTAGCCAAAATTATGGAAAGATGTGTCCATAAACAACTTATTCATTATCTCACCCAGAACAATCTTCTGACCAATTCCCAGCATGGTTTCAGACCTCACCATAGTACGACCACAGCTCTCCTCTCCTTTACTGATACAATTAACCAAAACTGGAACAATAAAAAAATATCCTCTGCCCTCTTTCTGGACCTGCCAAAGGCCTTTGACATGGTAAATCACCAGTTACTTCTCCATACATTGGAATCCCTTTACCTAGATAGCTCAGCTCTCAATTGGTTCCATGCTTACCTCTCTGGAAGACAACAAGCAGTCCAGTGGCACAATAAGCTCTCACACCTGTTACCTAATACCAGAGGCGTTCCCCAAGGCTCTATTCTAGGACCCCTTCTTTTTTCAGTCTTCATAAATGAACTACACTCAGTCATCCCCGAAGCCACCTGTATCCAATATGCAGATGACTCAACCCTAATATGTTCTGATGTCTCTCTATCCAATTTACAAGTAGCCACCCAACTCTGCTTTACTACAGTCGAGAAATGGCTTGCAGAGCGTAAACTCATCCTAAACCCAAACAAAACCAAATTGCTTCTCCTTTTCCCCACTCCTGCCCCTCCTCCCACACATCTCACTATTCAATCCAATAATGGAACCATCATCTCACCTGACCCCTATACAAAACTACTAGGAGTTGTCATTGACAACAAACTTAGATTTGACATGCATATCAATCAAACCATTAAGACTGTAAATAAGAAACTTGGATCCTTATACAGAATAAAGAACTTTCTTACCCCTTTTGCCAAATTAGCCATTGCCCGTACTCACCTTCTTTCTACTCTCCTATATGCCCCTCTTGTTCTTTCTTACCTTAACAAATGTGAATTGAACAAACTCTCTGCTTCTTATAATCACATAGCCAGATTTGTAACTGGATTGCCCTTTAGAACACATCACTGCCTTAATCTGAAAAAACTTGACTGGTTAGAACTACCCAATCTTCTCAAGTTGAACCAACTCACAGAAGCATTTGAAATCCTAAAACAGCCTGAAAAAACCCCTGCACTGAGTAATATAATTATTCCTTACTCCAATCTAAGCTGCCTTCGATCCTCCAATAGACACCTTGTCCACACCACCAAATCCAACAATATGGGTGGTGAAGCTCTCTTTGCTAACACCACTGGAAAGCTATGGAATTCCCTCCCCAACAACCTTAGGCTAATTTCCTCCCCTGATCAATTTAAAAAGACTCTAAAACAATATTTTAAGGCAAAATTGCTCTGCCCATGCATATATCCAGATTAGATGCCCTCCGTAAAACATAGGCCTCACTTACTCCATAACTAATCCAAAACCTTTAGGACAACTTGAGAGGGGACCTTTAATCCAGTTGCCTACTATCTGCTCACCACCGTAACCATATTTTAAAATCTGTCTCAATTTTCCTATTGCACTACTTTAATAACTGCACTAAGAACTGTAGTTAAACTGTTAGGTTATAGTAACTAAATTGTATGTAATTTGTATTTTCCTATTTTTCCTTTCTGTTATTTTTATTTTTATTTTTATTACTATTTCACTTTTTTGTAACTATATTGTCTCATACCTTTGTGGAGCTTTTCTCCCCGGGCCTCCGCTGAAAATGGGCATGTATCCAGTTGGACTATCCCGGTCAACAAATGTAAAATAATAAAAAAATAAAATAAAAAACAAATGGAATCATTAGCTGATGCTGGCCACAATACATTGTGGAATAGTTTAGGCTGCTTCTATACCTATTAAATTGTGATGTAGGTCACAACATAGATGGCAGGTCATATCTATCTCTTGTAAACTACTTTTGGATTGCAGTCTCTCTCTCTCTCTCTCTCTGGAACATATTGTATGATTTCCAGTTGTTGGTGCTAAAACTAATACTTTCAAGTATATAGTAATGATAAACAATTCTGAAGTACTGAAAAGTCAGGATGTCAGATTTTTTTCTTAATGCTCTCCTGTCATTTTCCTATTTGTCTAAATGGCCTTTCTTCAAGTCTGCTTTTAGGGTGATTGCATGATGTGTTTTGCTTCCATTGTGTCATCCTCAGTAATTCTGCATACAATATGTATGCATTCTGCTATCTTCTCACACTAATCATGGAGCACACCATGTATGTAGCTCCAAAGTTCTGGCAGACGCTACAAATGTGTAAATTGCAGCAGCTTGGTTCACTGGTTCATGCACTAACATTGTTTATTCTTAAGCAGTGCACCTGATTTCAGGATGAGTTCAACAAATATCTATTCCTGATAATAACAAATCATTTCAGTGCAGCACATTTGGCAAAATTCTTGTCAGATATCTGACATTTTAATATCTCATGACCACTGATGCATACAACTTATTTTCGCTGGTCAAAAACTTATGTAAGCATATTAATGAACATATATGTTTGCAGGAAGTTTTCCTAAATGGGAAATTTGTCCATGGGACACAAGAATTAAATAAAAGATGAAGCAGCTTTGGTGATCTATAAATACATAAATAAATCAAAAAAACATGTTTTAGATACTTTGCCATTAGGGATTTTTGTATGATCTAGATGTGATAATTAAGTGCTGCCATGGGCCTGTTCGTGTTTGACTGCTCTATGGTACATTGTAGGTCATTGTCCCAAACATCTGATCCATGTATGTGAGGTACACAGTGAAGTGTATCAGGAATAAGCAGTTGAAAAGCTGATAATGGAACCGCAACTATAGGTGATAAAAGAGGACAAACATATAGTATAATAAAGGACTTTGGCTGAAGAAGTGTTCATTCATATCTTCCTTACCTGGCGTGCTAGGACAAATCATGACATGTTATAAAGTTTTAAGGTTGTAGTCTTTCCTGAACACAGGGAAAAAATAATGTTTTCAGTGAAGCTGACACATTAGCATTCCTTAGATACTATTGTACTTCTCAGAATGAAGCTCAGCTAAAATGCATACCAACAGTGTCATATTGATGGAGTGACAATTCATTTGAACACTTAATGTTAGTCACTCTATGTTACTGCATGGAAAAAAAAAACTTAGATTAAGTAATGTAATATATATATATATATGTGTGTATGTGTGTGTGTGTGTGTGTGTGTGTGTGTGTGTGTGTGTGTGTGTGTGTGTGTGTGTGTGTCTTTCTTGTTATTCATCAGAGCTGAACTGACTTGAGGCTCTTTTGTGGTTTCTTTTTTCAAATCTATTTCACCTCAGTGAGTTGAACATAAAAAATCACTTCTGTTCAATGCTTATTCAGGCAGCTATAAATTCTGTTACCTCACTCTGCTACTGCTTCTCTGTACAGGTCCAGTATGCCCACTGCCAGACGCATGGAACTATTCTTAGCTACATTCTGTTAGCAATGTTAGTTTCCGACTTATTCAGAGCACACACCTACAATAATGCAAACATAGTTCTGCAGTAACAGCACAGCTTATAATTTACTTGTGACAGCATAGAAATCAAAGCAGGAAAAATGAACAAGCAGAGTTCATTGCAAATACCTATTAGATTTTCAGCCATAAGCGAGGACAGCAGGAAAACAATCTGCCCAATCAAATTAACCAAGGAATTTAAAATATAAGACCATTCTGAAATACACTGCCATTTTTTCTGCCAATGTTTGCTGCTGGGTTAAGATGGTCCATTACCTTGGTCAAAAACTGTATACCTGACCAGTGACCCACTGCCATTCTGCATCCTCCATAGATTTTCCAGTGCTGTAGTCCTCCAGTCTGAGACTAATATGCAATGCACACTGGGAGATGTAGTGCCAAATCTGTTACATAACTGTCTTTAAAAATGACACTAAACTTCTTCTTCCGGCTTTTCCCAGTTAGGGGTCACCACAGCAGATCATCTGTCCGCTCAGGATTGGCAGTGGAGTTTTACAGTGTCTAGTTGCCAGCCCAGTGCCCAACCTTGCACAGAAGGCACACACACACACACTCACACCTAGCGCCAATTTAGACTGTCCAATCCACCTACTGCATGTCTTTGTGATGTGGGAGGAAACCAGAACACCTGGAGAAAACCCACACGACCGCAGGGAGGACATGCAAACTCTGCACAGAAGGCACCCCAGCTGAGAATTGAACTGGAGAACCTCTCTGTGAGGCAGCAACGCTAACCGCTGCATCACTGTGGCTGCCCTAATAATGACACTAGACTACAGCTCACAAAAAAAAAGCAAAGTGTTAGTCTGGCAGTAAGCTTTCTCTGACACTGGGTATTATATTGCACAATATCTGCACATTCTTCCATTTTTGCCCTGTTTTTATTACCCAGAAAATAAGGACAGTGTTAATAGTTTGTATGTTTTTTTTCAAACTGCTGAGTGGGAAGATATACCCTCAGATTCAACAAGCCCTGCATGGTGTGTAGGAACACTGCAGCAGCTGCAGGAGGCAATATGTCTGCCGTGTGATCCAGGAATAAGCTGCAGGTACGTGCATGAGTGCTCCTGCACTATTCTTGCACGGACACAGCTCCTGTATGCAAATTACCCCATTTGCAGGTGAAAACCAGGCAAATTAGGTGAATTTGTGATACAGGAAGTTGGCAGCCGGCTGTGCAGGACTAGTGTAATCTGCAGAAATGTACTCGGTTAGTAACCGAGTACATTTCTGCAAACTACAAAATGGAGCCATAACAGCTCCAAATAAAGGGTGTATATAACGTGTGAAGCATGCCAATGACCAAATATATGGCTATTGACATGGAAAACAGTTTAAAAAAAAACGTTTATTTTTTTAGCTGATTTCGGCTGTTTAAGCGTAGGGCAGCGGCGCACAAATGGGATCAGGTGAAAAAAAAAAAAAAACCTGAAATAAGCATTCTAACCAAAATCACTATTTTGCCATTATACTCAATGGCAGGCAGAAGACAACATGGCCAGTGAATAGTGGTTGCTAAGCGGGGAAGGCTCAGTATGGGACCTGTAACTCTGTATCAGCAGGCAATCCTATGCAAATGAGATAGCTTGGTGCAGGCCTAGGAGTTAGCTGACATCATAGGAGGGTGTGTCAGGCATACTGTAAGCAGATTGAAGCCCTGTGGCTCAGGTTTGCCCTTAGCTTAGCAGAGCTAAGCAATGGGATGTGTCTGAGGCTGTCTAGCATTCTTTACATTGCCTAAGTAGGTATGCGTGCCATGCACCGGGTTTTGAAGGGAAAAAAAAGTAAACCAGGAAATAGCAGCTCTGTGCACATTTCAGCACTCTGTTCATGCGGCACTCCCCTGGGCTTAAACAATAAAACATTGGGAAGGGAAAACAGCAGTAGGAAGGTAAACTAGGAGAATTAGCATAGCTGGCAGGTGAAATGTATCAGAATCAGCCAATAACACAGGCAGCAGCCCAGCCCAGAACACTACTATAAACTATGATAACACTCTTCCCTCTGGTTTGTCCCACATACTCTACACCACCGGTGTATACAAGTGGGGATATTTTAACAAACGAAAACAACAAAATGATAGGAACTGCAGCAGCTATCATACATCAATATGTGGAAGAGGCTGAGGGTGGTGAGGATGAGAATGCTATTGACCAACCCACAGTAAAGAGAGAGAGAATAATGTACAGACCCAGGGTAACCTACCAGGGGCTACATGAGCTGGAGATAGTGAAGCAATATAGGGTGGACAGTGACCTCCTACAGCAAATTATTGAGCTGTGCCGGCCACACCCGACACACAGAACTAATAGAGGGGAACCCATTCCAGGTGGATACCAAGGTATGTGTAGGCCTAAGAATACTAGGCACAGGTACCTTCCAAAGGCCAACTGGGGATATCATGGGGATCTCACAGGCATCAGCATCCAGGGTACTCCACCAGTTCCTGGATGCCATGTCAGCGCATGCCATTGGCCAGCAATATGCTTCTCTTCCACTAAATAGCAGAATACCCTGAGGTAGTGGGTGCTATGGACTGCACACACATACACATCAAAGCACCACCTGGTGAGCAGGGTAGGGTCTACATCAACCACAAGGGCTTCCCCTCCATCAACTGCCAGGTCATGTGCAATGCCCAGGGCTTTATAATGAATGTGTGTGCTGGCTTCCCTGGAAGCTATCACGATTCTCACATCTGGCATCTGACACAGCTATACCAGAGATTTGCCAATGGGGACATCCTTTACGGTCACCTAGTGGGGGATGCTGGCTACGCACTGGAGCTGTGGCTGATGACACCTATTAGAAATGCACACACACCCAAACAAGAACTCCATAATGAGGCACACGCACAGACCAGAATTATAATAGAGTGTGTATTTGGGATGCTCAAATCATGGTTCTGGTGCCTGGACACATCCGGTGGAGCCTTGCAGTACTCAACAGCTACATGTACTCAAATTATCATCATATGTGCCATGCTACACAATATGATCCTGTGGAAACAGCTGCAGTAGGAACAGCACGGGGCAGGGCCACACAGCCCCCCACCATTGCCAAGGCCTACACAGGCACAGAGTGACTCAGAGGAGGAACAACCTGAGCCTGCCCCAGTAGGCAGAAGGAGTCATTCCCAGTATGCCCTGGCCTTGGCAAAGAAGCAAAGCATAGCACATACACTGACATGGTAGGAACCCAGGGAATGCCACCTCTCTCTGACTCGCACATACAGTAAAAGGGATGCCAAACATGACACTACCTGTGCTCAACCATGTTTAAGGAGTGTACTATGTGCATCCGACATAGGCTGCCCTCCAGCAATATCCTCAATACTAGCACACCCACAAGGCAAAAGTCACTCTTCCTACCAATTGCTGAATGGAGTAGTATGTGTTGCTACTTGTATCTATGGTATGAATGTGAGCATGCAAGGGAATCGGTTGGCTGAATGGGATGCCAGCAGATAGTAGACACCTAGAGTGGCAGCATGAGGTCTGTAACAAATACTGGTGTCACCACTGTATCCAGTACTACACATGGTGACAAAACCCACTGCAGGAAATGTGCTGGGCCACATGTGTGTTGCTATGACACACACATACCAGTCAGGGAGGTTCACATACCCAACAACAGTCTCAGCCAGCAGGACAGATGTAGACAAACACAAACAATGGCTGTGCTAATGCCTCTGAATAATGGGTATGGGTAACTCCCCCCCCCCAGGCCTACATAGACACACTACATCAGGTCAGGCAGTGGGATGTTGGTTTTGAAGGGTAAGAAGTCAGAAACTATTTAGGTCAATCAAACCTAACGCCTGTAGTACACTGATATCCCTCTAGTCAGCATGAAAGGTTAGAATACAGAATGAAATGGATTACCTGACATACCAGTACAGTCATAGCAAATGTGTACAAGTGTCAGGTGTACCCCCCAATCCTATGTAGAAATGTAGTAACAGTCAGGTGTGCCCCCCCCAATCCTATGTAGAAATGTAGGAACAGTCTGGTGTGCTCCCCCAATCCGATGTAGACAGGTTGTAACAGTCAGGTGTGCCCACCCAATCCTATGTAGAAACGTAGAAACAGTAAGGTGTGCCCCCCAATCCTATGTAGAAATGTAGTAACAGTCAAGTGTGCCCCCCCAATCCTATGTAGAAATGTAGTAACAGTCTGGTGTGCCCCCCCAATCCAATGTAGACAGGTTGTAACAGTCAGGTGTGCCCGCCCAATCCTATGTAGAAATGTAGAAACAGTAAGGTGTGCCCCCCAATCCTATGTAGAAATGTAGTAACAGTGCAGGTGTGCCCGCCCTCCAATCTGATGTAGAAATGTAGTAACATGTATGTATAGGTATAATACCAGTGGATCACAGATGACCTGAGGTGGCAAAGGTAGCAGGATAGATTGTAGAATCTGCACAATATGCAGGTATGCATGTGTTAGGTTGGTGTGTACTTCATATTGTGTGAGAGTGGTCAGTATGTATCCATGGTGAGGATTGACCTGGTGGCCATTGCCCAGTACTGCTGATGACTGGGCCAAGTCCTCACAACTACAGTGCCAAACACAATGCTCCCCAGTATAACACATTCTAGCAGTAAACCACTGTAAATGTATGGAGGCAATATGTGTAACCATCTGAAAGATGGACATGGCATGACTTTTGGGCCAGATATACAAGCAGTACACAGGGGGAGAGTACCCCAGACAGACAGTGCATAATGTGTAACCGTGAAATGGACACACCTTTGCAATTATACATACAGGTTTGTATCACATTTTCTGGGCTTGTAGTAGGGAATACCAATGTCATCTGCCCAAACACTCGCAGATCACAGAAATCATAGGAATGATGTATTGAGAAACAGCTGATGTCCCTGCACAAGCCAGTATAAGTGGAATGCTCCGTGCATATCTGTGAGTCAGATGCAAGTAGTGTCCACAGCACACATGCACCCAGCTCATCCAACCACCACCCCAGGTACCTCACTGTTCTTATCCCTGCTGTTGGGAATGGGTACAATATGATCCCCACCTGTGTATGCCAATAGTGAAAGAATGCAGCATGCAGTGCAGGTGTCTCATGCAGGTGTGTCCCTAGCTGTAGGCAGCACCCTGCCAGCATCGACGCCACCTGACCAATACTGATAGAAAGTATTGGCATGAACACCTAGCACACCTACCCTGTCACCCCAGGGAAATATACTGCATGGTAGTCTGGTACTGTAGGACTAACAGAATGCAATGGCATGCTACAGCTGGCCTGCATCACCACCAAATGGCCTACAGTCCTCTGTCAAAGGCCTGCATCTCACCCATACTGCTAATGTATGTTATGTCATGGACTCCCAAATAACAACGCAATACTGCATGAACTGTGGACCAACACCAATACACTGCTGTGATGAGGTGATAACTATAGGGAAAGTATCAGAGAATAACGTATGGAAGAGGATAGAATTATAGAGGGTGGGGTGGGAGCATGGGCAGCATGGAATGTGAGAAGTCAGAAACACAGCTGTGTGCACATACTATCCCTGGCTGCAAACAAAAATGGATGGCTACAAACCTGCCCGTACACCACAATAGGGATAATGTCTTGATTTATGACCTCCTGCCTCTGGGTAATGTGAATCTGTACAGCTGTGAGGTATTGCCTCAGCAAGATCAGCCATAATGTCACGTTGATGGATGTACAAGTATGGGATCCTCTGCCACCACTGTACCAAGGTGCTGGACCGGTTACGTAGACCCAGCAGCAAGTAACTGCAGCGCCCCCTCCAGAATGGCATTAGTTTGCAGGACTATGTAGGCATTTGACCACAATACTGGACATGGCTGCATTCACCCTGTGTTCCCCAGGACATCACTGCAAGCAAAAATGTCTACCTGACAGTACTTGAGGACATAAAACATCACAGTGTATAACACTACACATGTCTGAATATCTCTTCTAACACCAGTACCATGTAGCAGGAGCAGCACAGACACAATTACCTACAGTTCCCGCTATCCCTTGCCCAGTTTGACCCCATATTGCCAACTAATCTACAGATATCCTGCAGAAACAGTTTGCTAGATGTAGGTGTATAACACAGAAGTCTGCACTGGAGTACAATCTACCTGGAATGGATCCACACATTCAATACAGAAGGGCATACTGGGCATGCTCCCAAACTTAGAGAAATCATACATACAAAATCTAGAGCACTTGATAATAGTTTTCAATCCTACAAACACTGGCTAATCTACAATGTATATACTGTACCTGGGTACTATGTATTTATTCTACCTACATTCCAAATTTCAGCTGTACACCACAAATCTATTAATTACCTTTATTTTAAAATTAATTTTTTTGTTTGTTCTCTCCACTGCAACTGTTTATGTGCCGCATACCACTGTAAAAACATGTCTCCTGTAATTTGTGTGCATACTGATCATGTCTAAATACCTACATTTTTCTGTAATTTTTCTTTGTGGAGCTTTTCTCCTCGGGCCTCTGCTGAAAAAGGGCCTTTTCAGCTCAGTCAGACACCCCTGGTTAACAAATGTAAAATAAATAAATAAATAAAATAAAAATAATAAAAATAAATAAATGAAGGCAATGTCAGACAACACCATACTGAAAGTTCATACTGGGCATGCTCACACAAATAAATTAAGTCCATGTCTGGCAACAACAGTGGACCATACATATCTGACAGTTGCAGATGTTAGTGTATACACTCCTCAGTATGCACCAGTCATGCTTTACACACACATTGGATAGGAATACACACATATATCCAAGGACAACACACTATAATATGCCAAAAGTACACATACATAGATGTGTGGAAGAGAGTGACAGTGACAAAGAGCCTTCCATCACGAGGCCTGTCCCACCCAGCACACAGCCAAATGGCTACAACCACATGATGTGTAAATGTCACTCCCCATAGAAATCAGCCACTGGTATCCCTCAGCATTATAGACTCTGTGGTGCTAGTGCTAACTGTGCAACATGACTGTGCAAGGCAGTAGTCATCTAGCAGTTGTATACATGTGCCTGAGTGTGGTGTGTCTACCTCTAGATGAATGGCCCATGCACACATACACACACACACACACACACACACACACACACAC
This sequence comes from Protopterus annectens, assembly GCF_019279795.1. Classification (NCBI taxonomy): domain Eukaryota; kingdom Metazoa; phylum Chordata; order Ceratodontiformes; family Protopteridae; genus Protopterus; species Protopterus annectens. The sequence continues at coordinate 1,448,822,106 of NC_056728.1, forward strand.
ACACACACACTGCCCTCCCCATAACCCTACTATGGCAATCCTGCTGATGTCAGTCACTGTGAAATACACCTTTGGGGAAAGGATAGTCCAATAATCTCTGTGGCACGTCTTATAACTGCATACTGCAATAGTGTGATATACTAGTTAGGTAGCAGTTCTATTCCCAGACATAGGAACTGTGTGTGAGTGTGTCTGTGTAGGGATCAATGCTTTTTAGGCTAGACACACTCAGTACAGTTCAAATGCCCTACTTAGTCAAGCCTGCTGATGTCATTCACTTTGAAATATACTTGTGGGGAAAAAGTAGCCCAGTAATGTCTGTGGCATGTCCTATAACTGTGTAATGATGTAGTGTGATAGACTAGATAGGTAGGAGTTCTAATCCAATACATGGCAAGTGTGTATGTGTGTGTGTGTGTGTGTGTGTGTGTGTGTGTGTGTGTGTCTGTGTAGGGAACAATTCTTTTTAGGCTAGTCACACCCACTAAAATTCAAATGCCCTACTTTGGCAAGCCTGCTGATGTCATTCACTTTGAAATACACCTTTGGGGAAGGAATAGCCCAGTAATCTCTGTGACAAGTCCTATAACTGTGTAATGCTGTAGTGTGATAAACTAGTTAGGTAGAAGTTCTAATCCCAAACATGGCAAGTGTGTGTGTGTGTGTGTGTGTGTGTGTGTGTGTGTGTGTGTGTGTGTGTGTGTGTGTGTGTGTGTGTGTGTGTGTCTGTGTGTGCGTCATTTGTATCCTGTGTGGAGGGGGCTGTGAGTGTGTAACAACTGGACTCATTGTGGAGTGTTTTTTGCAAATTTCTTATATGGTGGGCCTATTATATGTCACAATGTCCACCTTACAAGGATAACAGATGTCAAATAGCCGAGAGGCTGGGGTGCCAATCCATACCCCTACATGTGACATCAGGGCCTGATGAACAAAGTAAGCAACCCTTGTATTACCCAGAGAACACTCTCAACCCATGCTTCATACACAAACACACTTGCCTAGGCAACAACTGCTATGTTGGTAGTACCCTGCATATTGCCCACAGATAGTAACCATGGTGCGATTGCAGTGGACTACAGAGGGCATGGCACCCTGTCCCATCACTACAATAGGCACATAATTGCAGACAGTGTGCCTTTACTATGTTCCCCACTGGACACCTGCAACAACTGTGGTGCCATCAAATGTGACCTGCAAAGGACATACCATGCCTTAAACACATTCCCCCTGTATGGACAGATACCACTGACACCAGGGAATACCTGTATCATGCTAACAATGTAGGTGCAGGGTCAACCTGGTGTCCATTACCAGTTCTCGCCATATGAGGCCAGGACTGGGACATCTGATGATAACAATCTGTGTACACAACATGGGCCAGACACCCAAAGTACAGTTCCACATGTCACTGAACATGCATGTGGGATGTGTGCACATCCCAGGCACTGTCCATGTCATGGACTATAGAACACATACATGGCAAGCATTGTACAATGCTGGCTACACACACTGGTAACCCAGGTGACTGGATGGTGAATATAATATATAATACCCACCTGTGTGGGCCAGTCCAGACACTACACCCTTGAGCCACACTGCAGACCATTGCCATGTGGCCTGATGCCAAGGTATAATCTTCACCTAGCCTTGTATAGCCTTCTGGCACAGTCAACCACTACACATCCATGAAGCAATGCACCCATGCATGTCAGTACTGGCACCCTGTGTCTATGTATGTGGAACATGATGCTTTTAACTTCATTCCCACTCACTACAACTCCCATTGGCCTACTGAAGCATGCTGTCTGATGTCAGACACCTTCACATACCCTTTGCCCATATAACATACGGATAACCCTTGTGGTGCATGTGATACTTGCGCATTACTTTATTGTGGCAAAGTAGCTAGTTAGGAAGTTTATTCCTGACCCTGCTAAGTGTGTCAATGTGTGTGAGTCCCTGAGAGAGTGTGGCTGTGTTGACATTGACACCTGTTCATGTGGACAGGCATGTGTAATACACCTACATTATCGCTACTATAGCACTGTTGCAGATGTCACTCACCATCAGATATACCTTTGGACAGCTCCCCAACATGTAAGCTATGTGGCGCATGCAATACCTGCAGAGACATGTGATAGCAATACATAGTCAGTCAGGGTTTGAAACCCTGTACTAATAGGTATGTGACACAAACATGCTTAGATTTTACTCTCCTACTCCCTCCCTGACTTATTGTGTTTCTGTCTGTCTCTCTCACTCCTTCTCTGATGGAAGTGGAGAAGTACACCTGCTTTGCTTAGGCAGCAGCTTGTGTTTTGTAAGTGACGCTCATGATCAGCTGGTGGCCTCTGCATGAATTGTAGTCCCCTTCTAGCTGATTGCATGTGGAACAGCTGTGGTAACATTCCCATAGCCAATTGCATGAAAACACAATCCAATATCTAGGAACATTATGTTGGTGTTGGCCCTTTTTATTCACTTTGAGCAGGGCCTAAATCTGGTGTTTGGCAAACAGCATCACAGATGGTATTGGGATTTACCTCTAACAACTTACACTGCGGAAACAGGCCAACAGACAGGAGAGAGGTGTGCCAGAGATGACTACAGAATACAAGTGTTGCTGTTCTGCATTTGGAGTAATGTCGGCTTAACAGGGTGTGTGTGGATATGGCTGGTCTACATGATTTAATACCTGTCATGACAGTGTTATGTGTTTGAGGAAACTGCCATCTGTAGGTTTATCTGCAGACTGGGCAGTGTGTGGAGCCTTTTGTTTCTTGTGTTACTCAAAGAGCACCTATCTGAGAACTGCAGACGCATAGTGTGAGGATTGCAGTCAGTACATAGTGACAGCCATGAGAATTACTGACTTCATATCCCTCATAGGACATACGTCACAACAAACCCTGGTACAACAGTAAATGTATGAGGTTATCACAACAACATGCCAATATTGGGCCAGTGTTTGTAGCTCCAGCCACAAGTCTGTCAACCTTTGTATATATGTCATGTAGTAAGAGGTGCATATGTTCTGTACACCATTATTTATTGACATCATACCTGATAACAAGCCAGCCAAATAGCAGACTGCTAGATATGTGATGTATAGTAGCGGTTGTTTCTGAGGACATAATCTGGGCATTCTGTGGTTGTATTTTCAGTACTGGGGTCTGTGTACTTATGGTGATTGTCGATAGATTGTGTATTGTGCATACATACCTTGGGCTATGCACAGACTGTGGTAGATGCCATTGTTCTTGGTCCTGTTCTATCTGATGTTACATGCTGCTACAGTGTATGGTACCCATTTGACTCACATGTCTGTAGGGCCAGACACACATGTGTCCCATACCACAGACAGGCATCGGACCACACTGTGTCATGACTCAGTGATGTAGGGTTAATGTGTGAGTGGCACATGTGAGGAAGGTGTCTATCAGACAGTCCATATAGTGTTATATTAAAATTGAGTACCATATGTGGCTGTGTTCACATTGGTTGTGGGTATGCAGTTTCTCACAGGTGTCTCTTACTCTGTGCTGTGACATTCATGTAGAGCCTGCTATAATTGCAGGTACATGTGTATTCCCTCATAGAAAATGTAGTCCAGTGCTGTGGCAGTCTGCCTGTAGTTTGCACATGCCTAGCAGCCTCTCATAATTACCCAGTGTGTTGTTATGTTCAGTTATTTGCAAGGTATACTACTCCCAGGCATCCATAACTGTTGTGTATTTCTGACAATGCAGTAGGATTCTGTACAGATATATGTCACTAACTACTGGGTAGTATATGGCCATGTGACCTCTGCACCGCCAGGTATTATGTGTCAGGACAGACTGGCGTTTGTGAATGCATAAACTGTGTGGGCATATGTAGTCCAGTATTTACGTGATATACCCATGCACATGGCTATTAACATCCACATTGTGAGGCATGGTCCACATGAAGGGGATTTGTGTACACCTCTGGACTGACCACAGAGTGTCAGACTATCCACATATATTGGTCATATCTCTGCTGTGGTCCAAAGGATCATTACTGTGCTAGCAGTGGTACTGTACTATGATGTCCTTAGGATGTCTGTCAGTAGCCAATGAAGCACATGTCAAAAGTAGATGTGACCTCCTACACACAGCATGTTGGTTAAGACAACCCCAATTACAGTAGCAACAGTCTATATATATATATACCTGCAATACATACATGACATCCCCTTGCACTAACAGGTTGGGACTACTGGTGCTGAGGTAGGACTCCACTCCATGTTCTGGACATATGGTAAATATATATGTATATATACACATATATATATCTATATATATATATATATATATATATATATATATATATATATATATATGTATATATATATATATATATATATATATATGTATGTATAGATATATGCATATATCTATATAGATATATACACATATACATATCTACAAACATATATGGTTTTATATATATATATATATATATATATATATATATATATATATATATATATATAAATATATATATATATATATATATATATATATATATATACATATACATATAAACACTCACATATATACATATACACAGCAATATATGTCTACACGTACACAGATATATAGATACATATGATGCACATATAGTTATTGATATCTACATATATATCGACATAAATTGGTATATCTGAATAAATATGTATGCACATATAGTTATAGATATCTACATATATATCAACATAAATAGGTACATCTGTACACATAGGATGTGCATACATAGCTATATATATATATATATATATATATATATATATATATATATACTCAAAGAGATCTACAAATGGCCATATATATGATGCACAATACAGATGTGTAGACATACATATGTATGGATATACATGTATATGTACATGTAGACATGCCAACATATATATATATATGTATATATCTATATTCCTGTCATGTGTAAACATCACAGTTGTGGATACCTTCTCAGATGTACCTCATCGTATGTATCTGACATGTGTACATTTAGATATAACAACATATGTGATGCAACAGTAATATCAATAACAAGTACTACACAATTGTGGAAGTCAAAGCAATTGTTCAATACTATTCAATATGTGTAGTGACAGATATATTGGAAAAACAACAACTGTCTTCACAGCTGTCATGATGTAGTGGTAAACTGCTGTGACTATAGTGTACAGGGTCCTGGGTTCAATACCTGTAAGGGCTGTTTATTTTGCTGCTGGGCAGAACAAGGGCTGCTGGATACAGAGTGGTTAATGCAGTTTTGAGCTGCTTTAAGAGCATTTGCGTGGGTTTGTGTGAAGCTAAGCTACGGTTAAACGTATGGGTGCTTACACTTTGTAGGCTTCGCTTACCAGTGCTCAAATCTTATTGCAGCCATGCTGATACCTGCTAAGCATGACTCAGCCCTGGTAACCATTGCTCACATCCCAGTCTGATAACATAGCAGGGTAATGACATCTGTAATAAGTGTATGTAATGCCATGTACAATACATACGTCTATGTGCTGTCATTACAGTAGCAAGGGGTGTGAGTGTCATGTCTGGGACACACAAGTATATAAGCCCTGTACAGTACTGTTATCTGTGTGAATGTGTTACATACAAGGGTAGTAACCCAGGTTACATGCTGTCACACTGGCATGTAGTGTATCATGGTGGTACTGCTGTTCACAGTGCTTTCTCAGGCAAGAGTAGAGTGCTAAATGTAGTACTGACAACAAGCACACCTGCAGGTATAGCTGGACTCTGAGGCCTCACTGTCATGTTCCTGGTGTATGAGCTGTGTCACAGTATATATTCCCTACTGGATAATGATCTGACATGTCAAATGTAACTGTAGACTACCATCTGTACAGCACATATCAGTGAGGGCTTCCAACATGTAGTAATGGCATACATATTGTTGTCAAATGTCTATCTGTCGATACATTCATCCTACTGTATAGCTACTTGCCAAGCTGATGTTTGTCAGTCCCTGTACAGATGTGCAGATGGCAGGTATCCAGCTTGGATATGTACAGGCAACCTATGCTTGACTGACACTGACATGTCTGCCCAGCTGTGTTTTAACTGGCACTTATAGGAGACAACACCCTGTATGCACCACATGCCATGGGTACCTCCACTACACTACCACAGTCAACAGAACATGCCTGGGTACAGGTCTCCATCACAGGCACTAACCATGTGTTGCAATGCATGTTTCATACATGTCAACTGAATCACCTTAGTGGCCATTTGCAGGAGGCAAGCAGAGGATTGACTGATGCATGTCACTCCCACCCTGAGGGTCACCACAGTGGTGTCTATCGATAGATTGCCTGCTGACACATGGCAGATGGCATGATACCACTGTACACACATCACCTGCAAAACCCATCTCTCCATGGACAATAGCCAGGTACACACCTATGACCACCTGCAGCGATGCACCCCAGTACTGACACGTGTACATGTGCTTTACTGAGGATAGCAGAGTCTGTGTGTTAGTACACCTGTAGTTGGGAATACCATGAGGGCCTTCACAACCACCACAACACCCATTGCCATAGTCAGATGTGGCTTCTGCTGTATCGGACATTACATGTACCCTGTTATGCTCCTCTCCTTAATGGCTACATGAGCCTTGCAGTACCAGCACAACAGTGTTGTACAAATGGGTCGATAGGCATGGGATACCCATTGAGTTCTGGCAAGTGTGTGTATTTGTCCATATCTATATATCTATAGGGTACAGCATTCCAAGGCCACATACTCCTATTACAATACACATTGCCACACATAAGTATGGATAGTATTATTGCTGCCCATAGGTGAGGCATGACAATGCAACACCCTACTATGCCTGTGGCATGTGCATCAGATGCATATCCCTGTAGTACCACTGTTGGGATATACAGTGGGTTGTATCGCAGTTGTGGGCAATGTGTGATGGAGGGTATGTCAGAGTATCATCATGGGTTCCAGTGAGTACAATATCCATTGTGGGATGTGGGTGCTGTGTACACTGTCATTACACCATGGTACACCTGGTATATCTCCCATGTACCACTTTATGGTGACCACTGTCACCATCAACCATACAGGTAACTGACACCACAATCCAGCCCAGTTATGCATGTGCTGTGTGCAGCCTACCTGTAATGCATTGGACACATGGTCAAGTTAGTTAGCACCGATAGGCCCAGGTCTCTCGGATGTGTGTCTGATGTGTCTGTTAATGTGTATATCATGGTATGTCACACTATGTATTGTCCATATACAACCATTACATCCTCCATTACCATACTGTACATGCCTGGAGATGTTCTGCATGTAACATGTAACCTGGAACACACCTCACCCTAAACACTGTGTGGTGTGTGCAATGAAAGCCACAAAGTTCAGTAGCACTACATACCTAGGCAGGGTTCTAGTCCCAGTGTTGCCAAGTAAAAGTGTGCATGCATGTGGATGGATCTATATCAGGTTGCTGAGTATACATGTCCCAGGGAGTCACCTGTCCATGTGGCGCAGGCATTAACTGTTATATAAATCTGTGACACGTGTTGAACTGTACCCCAAATATGTGACAGCCATGGTGTCACCACAGTGCCATGCCCCTTGTGGAATATGACTGCAGACCATCCTCCTACTGACACATGTACAGCTACAACACAAATGGATAACATCATGGAGACCACAATCACCCAGTGTTACTAACAGCTATAATGCATCATTGCTGGACAGCTACACTAAATGACATGTATGCATTGAGCATTACTCCTGACAACATGTTACACTGCAGTATATTGGTACACAGTAGTACAGTCACTGTGTGCACCAGAACCATATTAGCCTGTCCCTGTATTGATGTTATGGATTATAGGGATGTGGCACAGGTATCATTATATACACAGGGTGTGTTGTTGGTTTGCCAGAGACAGAAGGTGGGCCATAAATTTGACACTATTTGTGTGGGTGAGAGGTGTAATTAGTTGAAATGGGTGTGGTGATGTGGTGTGTGTAGGTATGGGTTTGCCCTAGGTGTGTTCATATAGTGTGTGGGTATGCATACACACAGTTCTGCCATGTGGCTGCCCTAATCAGGTGTATTTTGGACAGCTGCAGACCATACCTGGCAGGGTGTGCAGTTCAACACCTCTGGCCATGGACATGAGGACTGTGCCTGCCAGCGGTTCCATTGGCACGTCCAAGTACAGGCCTCAATGTGCTACTCTCCCCTGATGATGATAGATGTCCACTGCAACCAGGTCCCTCCAGGGACTGGCCAGGGCCACATGCATGTGGCCTGGTGTGGTGTGGTGTGGACAGCACCCGCTTGCAGTGCTGGGGCTGGTATTGCCACTACAGGAGCAGCTTGGTGTCCTAGCATGTCCACATTGACCGCCAGCTGTTGGTGTTGCTGGCCTACAGCCACACGACCCTCGCCACACTCCCACCACATGTTCAAGCATGGACAGACCCTGGACGATAAGGCCCATCTCACCAAACCGTCTATCCATAACCTCGGTATGAACACAGAGGGCACCAGACAGTTCATGGAAGTTGTCACTTGCAGATGTGAGAGCAGCCCTCTGCAGCCTCAGGCCCTGTCTGGAGTACAGTTCCATACGTGCCTGCACCTCCATGACAGTCTGAAACATGTGCCTGGTGGTACCAAATCTGGTGCTTCTGCCAGGGGCATGATGACCAGTGGCCCTACCATGACCACTCTGGTGCATCTGCCTATGTGGTGCCCTGCCGGACATCCAGCTATGCCGGTTGTGAACAGATACAGTAAGCATGGATACCACACTCTCCTGTGCACTGCCACCAACCGCCAACTGTCTCTCAACTATGGCCACTGGTGATGGGGAATGTATAGGCACTAAAACTGTGTGTGAGGTTGGGGTGGCTAAGAGGGAGATGTCAAATGATGGCACAGTTTCAGCTCCTGACAACCCCATCTGTGCCTCAACAGTACAATCATCATCTTCAGTGTCTGTATGGACACCAACATCAGATTGCATGCAGGAGGGATCCTGAACCACCTTGCCACCTGTGGGGGAAAACAAAAAATGCACTTTAAGACCTGTACAGAATCGCATAACAGTACATGCATGCACACACGCACGCACACACACACACACACACACACACACACACACACACACACACACACACACACACACACACACACACACACACACACACACACACACACACACACACACACACACACACACACACACACATACACACACACACATATTAATTTTAATATCTACCTTTCCCTAATTTTACAGACAGTCCCACTTTTATTCACCTAAGTTCCCCATCCTGAATCACACTTGGTTGTATACACTCATTAATACCACTCATTAACATATCATTCCTCTAAATGCCTAGATGAGTGATCACAACACAACACCTGTTACTCCATTACCTCATTGACCTGAGTGGAGTAGGTTTTACATGGCCTCACTGCTGTCATTCAGTGTTCACCCTGTGTATGTCCGGACATCATGAGCATGACCCCTATATGTTAGGGGCTACTACATTCACTCCATAATGTCACGCACTGGAGTGCCATGTGTAAGTATTGCTCAGTACATACCAGAGCTGCTGCTCAATCAACCTATCATGTAACAACTGTAATATATCGTTACACTCCCTGGTGTTGTCTAGTAATTCCCCATTGCATCTGTAGTGCTGTATACATGGGTTGTCATTCTGCTGATTGCAATATTAAGGGTATACCTGGTGTCTACTTTCCCTCCCAGTGCATGTTCCATGCTACAAACCTTATTAAACTATCAGCTGTCCTGTGATTACATATCAGACAACTTAAGTAATCCAAAATGTAGCTTCTGGTGTGGCAATGAAAACGATAGAAGCCTCGGCTCGGACACACAACACTTTATTCACTTACAATCACAAAATAAAAAGACGTTAAGCGCTTTCATCTGTAATCCAGACTTCTTCAGAATGTACATCTTAATGTTACAGCTGTCTTTAAATAGCACAGCTGACCCATTTTTGGCGCCAATACTGATTCCAATACTAATTGGACACACATTTAAACTTGCATTTAAAACAATTTTAAGAATGCTTTAAAAATTATTAAAATTGATTTAAAATGACATAATATGCTTGTGTTTACAAGTTACACAACATGTAGATATTGAAAATACTGTTTAGGTGAAATATGTGTGTTATAAGGACCCATCAATAACATTCATGGTTCATCTTGCTACCTGCATTACTATCTACATTTACTATCTCAATAGCTGTCCTGGTCATTCACAACTACCAACATATAATTACAGTTTTCATCATATATCTTATACACTGACAATAATCCTAGTCCAGTATTAATAATATCTAATGCATCAATAATATTGGATATGTTGAACAATGTGTTTAACATATAGTGCCTATCTGTTAGTTCAATATAAGAAAAGGTTTGATACTGATGAAATCATTGATTCCTGGAAAATTTGTGGCATCAGTAAATATCTGCCACTTGCTCTCTTTCATAGCTAAAATGGCTTTGATATTTCCACCATAAGGTGACTGTTCTACCTTGTCAATAATGTTAAACAAAAAATGATGGTTATCATTTGTATTTGATATATGTCGGTACAAGGCATTTCTATTGTCCTTAACACTAATAGCGTGCTGATGCTCATATATACGTCTTTTGAAATGTCTTTCCGTCTTGCCTATGTAGAATGTGCTGCATGCTACACAGGTGGCTAAATAAATCACAAATTTGGAGTTGCAATTACCATATCTACTAGATATATATGTTCGATTTATATTATCTAGCCTAGATCCTCGACATACTTTGATGAATTTGCATTGATTACAATGCCCACATTTTGTTGTATTTTTATTTTCTCTAATTACTTTCCTATTGTTGGCTTCTAATAATTTTTTAATATTTAAACCTGTCTTATAAACTATATTAGTCTGAATACCTAATACTAGCATAGACTCCTTATTTACTACAAACTGATTCCACCGCTCTTTTATAAATGTCTCTATATATTGAACCATAGGAGAATAAGTTAAGACGCATACCCTTTTACCATGTTCCAAGGCCGCATTGTCCTCTTTTATTGATAGTTTGATGTTATAATTACTTAATAAAGGCTTAAACTTTTTTCCCCATTCTCCTATAATGTATTTGTTGATGTCATTCAATAAATTTTCAGGGTATCCTCTATTGATAAACATAATTCTAATAAATTCAATTTCTTTTAACATAATTTCTTTGGTTGAGGACATACGAGCAGCCCTTATACATTGTCCTTTGTAAATGTTTTTAAAAACATGATGCGGATGATTACTGCCGTATGCCAAGTAATCATTGGAGAAGGTGTCCTTTCTAAAAATACGTGATGTGAAACCAGTTTCCCCATGGCTTATATATGTATCTAAGTATGCTATTCCACCTTCTTTGATAATATGAGTGAATCTCAAAAATTCGGTGGTATTGTTGATATAACTGATGAATCTGTCGATGTCTTCTAAGGGACCATCCCACAAGATAAACAAATCATCAAGGAACCTGGTGTAATACTTAATGTGCTGATAAAATTCAGATTTAAAAATGTGTTCCGATTCCCATTCAAGCATTACCATGTTAGCAAAAATCGGGGCACAAGATGCTCCCATGGCAACGCCTCTAGTCTGTTTGAAAAACTCATTTTCAAACTGGATGTAATTGTGGTCCAGAATCAAGCCCATCATATCAGTGATGAGACAAATTCTATCCCAGCTCATGTTCGGGTGTTTCCTCAAACTGTTGGAAAAGTAATCCAGACCTACATCTTTAGGAATACAGGAGAATAGATCAACCACATCAATGGTTATAAATCTTAACTCCTTTTTCCATATCTGTGGGGTAAGTTGCCCTAAAAACATCCATGAATCCTTGATCAAATGTAGTGTATGCATATATACTGGTTTCACCCATCTGTCAATGGCAGTGCCTAAAGGAAATGTTTTGGCTCTACTTCCTGAAATGATGGGCCTAAAAGGTGGATGTTCTAAGTTTTTGTGCACCTTGGGAATCCCCACTATAGTTGCTAACACAGGAAATTCAACTTTTAAAAATTCATATGTTTCAACAGTAATTCTCTTGTCTAACATATATTCTTCCAAAGCTAAATCAATACGCCTATGGCCAATATTGATTTCATTGAGAGACACTGCCTCGTAGTTCCCTGGCTGATGTAATATCTTATATAGTTCGTTAATGTAATCCATACGGTTGAACATAACAATGCCTCCACCTTTGTCAGGCTTCATTAATCTCAGTTCTTTATTATTTATAAATTCTGTGAGGCATTCCTGTTCTTTCTTTGTTAAATTGGACTCATAATTGATAACTGATCGTTTAAACTTGTAAATATCACTACATACCATCTTTTCAAAATTTAGTATATTTGTATTACTGGGAGGGATGAAAGTGCTTTTCTTTTTCAACTCTGTATGCATTCTAGAGTCCATCTTATTAGGATGTTGATCAAAGTGTAGTGCTAAATTTAATCTCCTGCAGTATAACTTGACTTCAACAATGGTGTCAATCAAGTTAAAATTAACAGTAGGTATGTATTTCATACCCTTGGAAAACAAACTAAAGAATTCATCAGTAATCTCATGATTCGTGTAGTTAAATACATTGAACCCATGTTTTGTATACATGATGTTGTCATTGTGCTTGGTATTTAAACTGCTGGATGCATTCTCACTATAATCTTTATTATCAGTAGCCTTGGGATCTTCTATCAACTTAAATTCCAACTTATCTATCTTATTATTGCCTTCCTTGGCCTCACCAGTACACTGCCAATAGTGGATATTGCTGCAAATGACATTGTGTCCATTTATTTCCATTTCCTGTTGCTTTTTCCATATGTACTTTTTGGGGGATAAAATCTCCCTCCCTGAAAATTCATATCTTCATTGTCCTTCCTATGTACATTTGAATACTGTTCATCATTGTAGTGTCTACTGGTATACTGTTTCGGCCAAATGTATGCCCTGTTGTTTGCATATAATTCAACATCACGTATTAATTTCCTTTCCTTCCTTTGATATATAACAGTGGCCTTTCTATCTGCTTCAATATATTGCTTGTCGTATAATTCATTCCACTGACTAAAAGAGATATCATTCAATATCTCTACATTAATTTTGTCCACTTCAGAAATTAAACTAGACAACTTTTCATCATTCTTTTGAATCAAAACTTTAAGATAATCAAACCCAAAACTGTCAAATAATTTGTTGAAATCAACAATAGTATCATCATTAATTTCATGTCCCATTGGTATTTTGAAAAACCTAATACCTTTGGGCATTACATGCAACATTAAACATTTGCTAAAATATGCATTCTCAATTTTAATATTTTTTATTGCTATAAGTTTTTTGCCAAACAAATAAATAAATAAATTTTGTCCTTGATATTACTTTTTGAAGTCTGTTCTGTAACTGTATTAACTCTACCATTGTTTCCAATATCTTGTTTGTTATATCTATCAAAATTAAAATCATCAGTTAAGAATCTATCAAGATAACAATTATTGTTAACATTATTAGTTCTGTTCATATTGCCAAGTAAGTTACTGCGTACTGATTTTTTAACATATGGACTGGATGATAACTCAGTACCTTTAGTTTTGTCCATTAGTGTTTTAGCACTTGCTGCATAAGTCTTTACCAGTGGCGCCCGTTTGGGACGAGCCTCTAATCGCTCAGTTTCGTCTCGTAGTTGAAAGAGACTAAAATCAAAAGTAAAATCATCAGAAAGGGATTTGCTATTCCGCTCCCTTCTGATATCGTCACACCGTTGTTTTGTGAGTCTCAGCGTGTCTTCCTCTGGACTTCCTTGCCCATTTGGTATCTCTATTTGCGTACTTGCATCAGTCCCTGGTGCAGTCGAGATGGTAATAAGTCCAGTTCTGCTCATATGATCCTCGCTAATAGAACAAGAAGTTTGTCTGCACCGCACTGTGCCATTGGCTTCGATATTGCTGGTTGCAATGGAGCGTCCTACCAGCTCCATAAGTCTCGTCACTTCCTCTTTGAGTGCGCTGATTTCTGAATGGATAGAAGCTAGTTCCCCCTGGTCCAATGAAGCCTGAGTGCCTTCGTTGCTCTCCATACCTGAAGCTGCTGACAATGTAACTGTAAGGACTATCGACAACTTAAGTAACCCAAAATGTAGCTTCTGGTGTGGCAATGAAAACGATAGAAGCCTCGGCTCGGACACACAACACTTTATTCACTTACAATCACAAAATAAAAAGACGTTAAGCGCTTTCATCTGTAATCCAGACTTCTTCAGAACGTACATCTTAATGTTACAGCTGTTTTTAAATAGCTCAGCTGACCCATTTTTGGCGCCAATACTGATTCCAATACTAATTGGACACACATTTAAACTTGCATTTAAAACAATTTTAAGAATGCTTTAAAAATTATTAAAATCAATTTAAAATGACATAATATGCTTGTGTTTACAAGTTACACAACATGTAGATATTGAAAATACTGTTTAGGTGAAATATGTGTGTTATAAGGACCCATCAATAACATTCATGGTTCATCTTGCTACCTGCATTACTATCTACATTTACTATCTCACTAGCTGTCCTGGTCATTCACAACTACCAACATATAATTACAGTTTTCATCATATATCTTATACACTGACAATAATCCTAGTCCAATATTAATAATATCTAATGCATCAATAATATTGGATATGTTGAACAATGTGTTTAACATATAGTGCCTATCTGTTGTGCGTATCATAATGTCACGCACTGGAGTGCCATGTGTAAGTATTGCTCAGTACATACCAGAGCTGCTGCTCAATCAACCTATCATGTAACAACTGTAATATATCGTTACACTCCCTGGTGTTGTCTAGTAATTCCCCATTGCATCTGTAGTGCTGTATACATGAGTTGTCATTCTGCTGATTGCAATATTAAGGGTATACCTATATATATATATATATATATATATATATATATATATATATATATATATGTATATATATGTAGATATTTATCATCTACATGTTTAAATACATTTTCTGTACTGTTGAATGCATGTGCTGGATGATATGTTTGTAAAAACATCAGGGTTATGTATATCTGACATGGCTGAGTGATAAATCACTTTGGCTCTGGTGTGCAGAGTCCTGTGTTCAAGCCTTGCAGGGGCTGTTTATTTTGTTGCTGGGCAGAACAAGGGCCATTGGATATAGAGTGATTAAGGCACTTTTAAGCAGTTGTAAGCGGGTTTGAGTGGGCTTACGCAGAAGTAAGCACTGCTAACTTCCGGTTACAGTTTCTTATATTCAGCTTCTAAATTGCTTAACCTGTGTAGGCATTGCTTACTCCCATGCAAATAGGCTTAAACCCGCTTACTGCTGCTTAAAAGTGCTTACTCCTGCTTACCCCCATGCTAATTTCTTTAAAAGAAATGAAAAAGGGTTGTTAAGAAAGTTGTGAAAAAGGGGCACAAAGAGGGAAAGACAGTGGGGAAAATAGCTAGGGATGTGCAGGAAGGGTGTAGGAAAGGTCCATAGCTGCCCATTTTTTCTACAGCAACAGCTGTGCATATACATTGAATTTGGAGATAGATTTGGACACTCATACCCCTGAGAGAAGGGTGAGGACAACAATAATATATTGTCAAGCCAATTAGACCAGATTACATGTGTCCAGTGGACACGTGTGCGAAATGGACAGCTATGTATGGGACGAGATTTTTTTTTTGTGAACAGATTGCCCTTTTATTTTTTCAGGTGAGAGTGGAATGTTGGGGACAAATAGTAGGTATATTTGGGGAGGTAGGTTGGGTAGGTTAACAGACAAGACAAATAAGACGCATACAGGTGTGGTATATGACACATATGGGGGGGGGTTAACACCTTGATGGGGAGGGCTGTTGGGAAATCGGAAGCCCATGAGCCCCCTAGTGGAAACAGTGGGACTGAGGTCCCCTTCCATGGGCATTCACCACTGCACCTTTACAGCCCTAAAGGTTGCTGTGCTGGGGGCTGAGTAGGAGAGCCAGGCTGAACCTCTATTCATGACACATGGCCCTCAAGCTGGAATAACAGATCTCCGACATCCCTGCAGAGCTCGCTATGCACCATGACCCAGATCTAGTGACGGGTGACAGGTTCCTGTCCGCGCCCGCTCCCAGGGTGGGTGAGAACCATCCCCTGAGGCAGTTCCACCAGAAGGTGGTGCAGGACCAATGGACTAGGAGGTCCCAGGTTGGTCCCCAGATGTGCTGGTGCCCGGTTCCGGCCAGCTGAGGTAGGAGAGGTGGGTCTGCCAGGACCCGCATTCCCATACGTGCTATTGTGTTTAAGTTTTATCAACATATGTGGGTTAGTAATAGTCAACACATTCAAGGATTAGGTATAACAGCATGCATAGATATTCCCATTAACCCAAACACCAGATATGGAACAGTTGCATAGCAAACAGAACACATGCATATATGGGACCACAGTGGTAATTACAACAGCATGCAGGTTCATTGATGGCAGTATGCCACCAATGTGGGAGTATTTCAACATAGCACATGCATAGAAACAGATTTAAATAATTATCGAACAATAGGACATATGTCCCAACTTTAGAGTTAAGTCAGCACATACCAACTGAGTTGTGTATTTAGTCTATTGTTGCAGATATGGTGGTGGGGAGATGTCAATTAACAACTAGTATATTCCTGTAGTTCACATTACTTTCCTAGTCAGTGCTGTTATCTGTACTTTACAAGTATTAGTACACTACCCTATTGCCTTAGTCTGGACAGTGGTATGGCTGTCGACAGCTATATACATGAACTGGTTTTACCTGCAGTATACACCTTCTACCTGGTATACCTGTAGAGGTATTGTTTGTTAACACTGTTTCTACACATACTCCCAGATTGCAGGTTGATCTTATGCACATACCTGTCCATCTCTTTTTGCACACAATCTGGGCATGTCTTGACCACATGCAGGTGAACTGGGACATATTTCGACTATTGCCCTCTTAAACCTTTAGTGAATTGTACAATGACAGGTTTGCTTTTCTTGACATTTTCCAAGTATGTACAGGCCTGACAGTCAGTTATAAGACATGAAATGCTGCCTACGTCAGAGATTAGCACACTGATATGCCAGGTGGACAGGGTGACAGCCGGCAGATATGGGCCAATTAACTGGACATTCTGGACACTTGTGGGGTACAATTCTGCATACAGCTTATTACCACTCCCAGGATTCGAACCATGACTGTGTCTGCTAAAAATAAAATAATGTCCATCACAGTTGAGTGTGCTATATAGATATTGCTGTGTATTTCTTATCTGATTTCTGTCTATAATTCTCCTGTGGTTTTACATTCTGACCTTGTAATTACAACACTCTTATACAGGATTTCCTAGACAGTTTTATTATGTAGCACAGTGTGGGTGACAGTGATGAGTAATACCTTATTATTCAGAGCAACTGCAACACTAACAATACCATACAATAGCAGAATAAACAGTAACAGTGCAGGATATCAATCTTTTATTTCTAGGCACAGTGTTCGTATCTGACAGACCTGTGGGAGCAATGTTTGTAACACTGCCTGAATGTTGCCACACAAATTATCAGATTCCATATTAGTATTATGCACATACATCTCACTCTATTATTGCACACACTCTGGACACAGCTTGACAACATGGGGGGTGTAGATGGGACATACTTGGCTTATTACTCTCATAACATTTTGGGGAGCTGCTAGAGTGACAGGTTTGTTCTTATTGATGTCTGACAATCAGTTGTATTTCTTGTTTGCTGCCTAAATGTCTGAGATCATCCCACTGATTTCCCAGGGGGACAGGGAGTAGATATGGGCCTATTTACTGGGCATTCTGGACATGTGTAAAGTTGTGGGGTATGATTCTGCATACAGCCTACTACAACTCCCAGGATTTGAACCATGGCTGTGCGTGCTAAAAACACAACAGTTAACATCCCAGTTGAGTGTGCTATTTGGATTTTTTTTTATCTGTCTTTTCACTGTTCTAAGTCTCTCTCAGTTGTACTATATGACGTCTTGGGATTACAACAGTCCTATACAGACATTCCTACACATTTTATTTATGTAGCACAGTTTGGATAACAGTGCTTAATACAACAGTACTATTAAGTAAATGCAAATCTACATTACCATATGATACCAGAGTAAACACATGTAGTCCAGCAGTTAGACCTTTATTGCCAGGCTATTATGCTTTTATTTACATACAACCTATATGAGACTCTTCCTGCTATATTCTCTGGTGTATGTAATACATGCGTTAAACAATACAGGTTTTATACAGGTAATTAACTTACTACTATTTTTAGATTTATTTTTTATGACAGTACATGCAAGAGTATTACTAACCTGCCTCACGTTGCAATCGCTCCAATCTACATCCATGGGCCTCATGGTGCAAAGCCTGCTCACTTGCCACTGTGAAAGACATAAGAGGAATATTTAGCCATACCTATCCATAATATACATCAGCTGGCAATTATTAAATGGGTAGTGAATTGATACGTACACACGGCTGGGACTTCCCCTGTCCTCCTAGCCTCTTGGATCCACTGATCCAAGAGGTCCCCCTTTTAGCACTTTAAGTCAGTATAGTGATGCCTGACCTGCTCAACAGTTCAGGGTATGCCAGTGGCACTGGTGAGGTCACGGGCGAGATGGTCCAAGGCTTCTGCTTTGTATTGGGAACCCTGGTAGTGGCCCCACACCAGTCTCATGTCATGGTCTATCACAAGGAGTCCTACCATGACTCTGGACTCCTGGATGCTCCAGCGCTGCACCCAAAAGTGCACACCCTCTCCCATTCCAGATATAGTGCCTACAAGGGGAAGCTACAACCAGTTAAGAGATGTATTCCCACCTGTTGGGTATAAATAGGACCGGTTTCCCACACTTTGCTGTGATTGGACGGTTTTGAAAAGGCTAAGCAATAGGCAAACCTGCTTACCTAAGGTTGACATTGCTTAAAGGGGTATACCAATGGGCAGATTGAGTAAGCTGGTCTACACATTGCTTACACCAATAAGCTGGGCTGTGCAATGCTTAGCATTGCTTAATATTTAAGTTGCATTATATCTGATTTGTGGCATTGATTTATTAGGGTCTACTTTATGCGCTCGAAACACGAAAAACCTGAATCCAAATAGTGCGACACATAAAGAGCAAACCGTGAATACATCAAATGTAATAAAGCGTGAAATTTAAAACCTCGAACTATCATAGTCGACCAACCCACCACCCACAACACACTATCTTCCCAAACACAATAAAAAAACACAAACATGCACAAACCAAAGCCCTACTTCTAACCCTAAATTAAAGCACCAAAACCCTACTGCTAACCTTACACTAACCCCACATACACAACTATCTATGCACTATCCTTAACCTCTCCCTAACCCTAAGGTCCGTAACTACCGCACACTTCCCCTACGGATCTATACCCAAACAAACTAAATATGCCACACACATACACTTAACAAAACCCTACACTAAACCTTACATACATTACCTATACAAAACCTTACATACACTACCTACCAATGCACTTACCTTAACCCCTCCCTAGCCCTAAGGTCCGTAACTATCACATGCTTACCTTACAAAGCTATACTACAGATGGGCCAACTATGCAAATTCGATATTTCCACTTTCGCTGTTTCATTTGTTCGACGTATTTGCGTTTCGCTCTTTACATGTCGCACCGTTCGGATTTGGGTTTTTCAGCTTTCGAGCACTTAAAGTAGACCCAATTTATTATTCATTACAAGTAATATATATGTTTGGTATCCATGATTCATGTGTATGTACACTGTATAGGGTCCTTGTGTTTATTAGGGGATTTCAACACTTTATTACATTGACACCTCGTATCTGGGCTTAATGCAGTACTCCAGTTCACATATTTATGTCCTGTAAATGGATATACAATATAAAACTGTATATAGATTCCTTTCACATGTTCAGTTAGTGTTTCCTATGGAGGGGATCTGTTTGGTGATACCTCACTCTGATGTATTGCTGTGATGGCTTAGTGGTTAACTACTGTGATGATAGTATACAAGATCTTCAGTGCAAGACCTGCCAAGGCTGTTTATTTTGTTTCTGGTCAGAACAGCGGCTGATCCATACAAAGTACTTAAGGCAGTTTTAAGCAATTGTAAGTGGGTTTGCATGGGTTTGCGTGAAGGTAAACAATGCTAACTGCCGGTTAAATATGCTTAGAGAGAATTAACTTCAATATTGCTTAACTTATGTGTGCATTGCTTACCCCCATGCAAATGAGATTAAACCCACTTACTGCTCCTTAAATATACTTACTCCCACTTACTACTGCGTACCTATGCTTACTCTTGCTTACTAGTGCTTATGCCCGCTTACCACTACACTAATTTAGACAGTGATGTCTAATGGTTCTTGAGCAGGTGGTGGATTTGGCACCTGCATGGATTTATCATTCATTACGCATTTTACCTTCCATTTGTATCCCTGATTCCTGTGTACATATACTGTATGGGGCACTTGTGATTATCTGTGGACTTTGCAACATTATGACAATGACACCTCACATCTGCATTTAATGCAGTACTCCAGTTCACAAATATATGTTATGTTGTAGGTTATGCAACAAAATAAATTGATCATACAGTGATTTGACATGGAAAATGGATTGCACTGGAGTGATACTCAAACCGGGAATGACTGCTTGTTAGGCGAATGATCTCCCCACTGTACTGCTTCATTTGAAAATATCTTGCTTTTTATCCTCTTGTGCCATTAAAGCTGCATTAACCGTAGCTAAGTGATGGGTAAACCCGTGCACACATGATTAAATTTGATCTGTTTCATAAAAACAAAATTCTTCATATTTAGATGTTGTAAATATTCCTCTTGTACATTTGGGGGTATGTTGCTGGGGGTATGCATAAACCTATGAGCGGTCTCGCTCATTGTTACTCCTACACTGCTGTTCTTGATTGCAGGGGCATGTATATTCTGAGAGCTCCCTGTGTCTGTACATGCTCCGTGTCTGTTTAGGAGCTCAGGCAGTGCGCCTTCATTACTATGCATGGCACGCTGCCATCCTGCTCCTAAATGGCCAGTTCCGTCCTGCACGGAAGGATAGTGAACCCGGAGGATTGGGATCAATATTTCTGAACTATAGCTTGGTTTCCTGGGAGAAAATTGTCCCCTTGCACCACATAGTAAATGCCCATGTTAATGAATGTTTCTCGTGATGCACTTTTTATGCCACATTCACAAAGCTCTTCCCTCTTTTCCATCTCAAAGCTGCTCATCAATCAAATGTTGAAAGTCTTATTCAGAAAGACAAAAGTTATAGATGTTGAAGGCATTTAGTAAAAAATATTAACTTTTCTGATGATATTTCATTTTCTTACAGAGAACATGGAGGCTTCCTTGCAGATGGGAAGCCACTGCTTATAATGTACATCTCATCATTTGTAGGGTATTACTACTAGACATCCAGGATGCTTTTATCTTCAGCTGTTGAACATAGCATATTACATTGTAGGTTCTTGGCACATCTAATTGTGTCAATACTCAACAACTTCTGCTTCTTTTCACATAAGCATTTAAATGTATTTGGGCTAGGGTGTCATAGAGGTGTTTCACTTTTCCTGTGTACTTCACTGGAATCACAAAATATCATGTTCTCCTTAAAACAAAGTGCTCTGTTACCATAATAAGAACTATTATATCATTATTATATAAGTAACCGTTTGAAATGTCAAGACTCACTACGGAGACTGAAAGGCCAAAAGAATACAAAGTCTAAGATTCCCTTTTCCTTTCCCTTTTCTCTGTGGTATCGATCAATCAGTTGGTATCTATCTATCTATCTATCTATCTATCTATCTATCTATCTATCTATCTATCTATCTATCTATTAATCTATCTATGTACGTATACACTCACACACACACACACGCACACACACGCACACGCACGCACACGCACACACACACACACACACACACACACACACACACACACACACACACACACACACACACACACACACACACACACACGCACATGAACATGCACATACAGACACACACGCACAAACATACCTGTAAAAATGCATCTATACAGAGACAAAGAAAGAGAAAGAGAGAGAGAGATATCACTAGACCCTCACTCACAAAAAAAATGGTTATTTTATAAACTTTTTTTTTTTTTTGGAAAGAGAGAACTATATCTTTTTTCATACGTGATCTAGCATCCCTCCTCAAGAATGCCTTGGCAGAGATCAGAGAGGTGGCACAATAAATGTTTATAGAAGCAGAAGGTAGAAGAACTGGACCAGTCCATTAATGAAAACAGAAGGCACCTTATAGTTCTACCACTGAAGAATCTATGTAGTGCATAGAAAAATAGGTGTCTGAGGAACATACTCACATATCTTCCAGTATTATTATAGGTAAATGGAAATACCTCATTACTTACTTCAGCTGCAGATGCTGAACTAACATAAACAGTAAAGCCTGAATCTGAAATCATATATTTTGTTTACATACCATGGTTAAAAAATTCTGAAATGAGATGTAGGATACCTTCTATTTCATATAGGTGTATATACATGTCTCATTTTGTTGGTTTCACTATCTCTCCAATCTCCTAGCACAAAAGAGTACACGTTTATTTTGAGAACTGCTAACAGAAGATGGTATATCATTTTCAGTTACAAACATGGCATGTCACTTGCTACATCACGTAGTCTGCATTGAAAAGGCCACGGTACTATTTGGATTAATTTATGTGTCAGTATTTGAACAAACAATAATTGAATAAGTAAACTTAAAAAAAATGCTCAAAATTACACAAGCAAACTATTCATGCACATTTAAAAATGATTTGTGATTTAGTGCAATTAACGAAAACCAGGATCAAGTTTAGCAGCTTAATATTTCTTGCTTTTCTTGTTTATTATGGAACCATTTCAAAATCAGTATACTTGTGGGCAGTCACACCACACACACAACCACACACACACACACACACACACACACACACACACACACACACAGACACACACACACACACACACACACACACACACACACACACACACACACACACACACACACACACACACACACACACACACACACACAGCAACAGCAGACCCTTTTCTACCCAATTCTTACTAGAGACTATTCTTTGTACTACAAGCTTGCCACCTGGGCTACTGACTTCAGTTTCAGCTTTGTCCAACTGACTTTTCTGTGAAATACTTTGATATATACTATAAGATATTACTGTTATTTCTGTACAAAATCTGTTTTAAGCTTTACTACTGTAGCGTTCATTGTAGACTTCACATGCCACATCTCAGCCAGTTCTGACCATTTGGTAACTGACCTTAGAAAACAAAGGATTGTTGGCATCGTCCTGTACTTCAGTGGTCAGATCTTTCACCATTTTAGTTCTACAGACAGCTACAAAATGCTCCAACATATTGCATTTCTGGCCCCTCTGTTATGAACTCAGCAAGGCTCATGTCCTCATATCGTACATGCTTCCATCTAGTTCATTTTTTCTTCTTACCTTTCACCTTCTTATTCTGGTTCTCAGTACCTTTCTTTAGCATGATTGATTTATTCCTTCCATCTGATTTCATTAACCTCTTAATCAACATTTATTTCAGCATTCTGTGTTTTAATATGCTCAGAGTGATGTTTAATTTTTATTGCTTTTTCCACTGACAATATGAATTACAGCTGCAACTAGTGTGAGTTGTCTCTACTTGTGATGCCTTTAATGAGTCTATTACATGCTCATCGTTTATATTTGTAAAATAACAGTACTCATCCAAAGTTCATATAGGTTCCTCAGAAATACATCAATATTCTATTCCTCTTTCTGAAATTAAATGAAAAAAAAACTTGCATGTTTAAGAAATGTATTATATTAAGCCTCAAAACAAAATGCTCAGCCATCTTGGATATTACTGCATCCAAGTTGAGACCCTGACCTTAAACTAAGTAAAACAACTGTAGATCGGTTCCAAATCTTTCCCCATACCACATAATGAATGGTTTACCTAGACTTGGCTATCCTCGTCCAGGGTAGAAGCTATGTAATATTACACAAGCCATTGTTTTCATTTTAACTGTGGAGAAAGCTAGGACAAATCAAATGGGTTTGGAGGGTTGAATTTTGATATTTCCATGGCCATTTTCTTTTCCTGTCACTCTTGCGGATGTTCATTGTTTGAGTTTATCATGAAAGGAGACCAGGAGCAAGTTCAACAGAAAAAAAAATATTGTTCTTCTTATCTGAATCTGTTGCATTGCTTTATTTTTCTTTTAAATTCTAAATATGTACATTTAAATGAGATATGTTCTCAAACCATTATCCTCTACTATATTATTTACCTTGTCACCTAATATTTTATTCTATATACCATTAGGAGAAAAATAATTACTGAAAGGATACAAGGCCTAAAAAGCATGCCCTACATGGACCAATACAAACATGCCGTCACTGTGTTTGGTATTCTACAGACTGCTAAGACATGACCTGTGTCTGGCATACAAGGCGTCCTCCAATCTAATATTGATAGATTTTCTGAATATTAGCAAGTCCAACGGGATCAGAACTACTCAGTCTATAGATCTAAACCTCTTCTACAGCATCAACAGAACAGTTTGAGGGACAGGTATATCTCACAAAGGATACTGCTGCTGCTGAAGAACAGAATCCCCATTCACAAAAAACAAAGTTCAACCCTGTCCATTTGCGCATGCAACTTAGATCTATGGATGGTAAACAGAGTATTTACCCTAGGACTGCCCCCTGTGCTACTGATGGACAGAGGCAACTCCTAAATACTTTATCTCATGCACTGGTCTCCTCAAGTTATCAATGGTATGATCCTAGTTATTCTCATTAGAGGTAATGTATAATTATCAACCATAGGATGGGTAAGGCCATGGATAGGTTATTTTGAACACAAAAAGGGAAATTGGCCAGACTTAAAACAGCCAGCAAGACCAGCTAGCCTAGTACTTACCTATAAACCTATGACCCTATTAGATCCTGAGTAGAATATTCATTACAATGTGTACTACAATACACATATTACAATGTTTACTACAAAAGGTGTGGCACTATAAATAGCTTATGTGGTCTTCTCCTTTGTATTCTTGTATTCCACTTTTACTTTTGTATTATGCATTTTATGGTTTATCACTTGAGTTGTGGCAGAAAGGATTTCGTTAAGAATAAATAAATAAAATAAACAAAAAAATGCATATCCATGCACTGTAGCACTATACGTGTAGCAGGCATGAACCTCAAATGAAAGTGGCCTGAATTAGCTAGGTGCAATTAATTGACTACTGCCTCATTGATCAGACATGTACATTTTGGTATTGCATATGATAAAAACTGCAAAAGTGGCCAAAGTCAGTTCATCAGATTTTGCCAGAAATGGACATTTTTCACATATGGTACAATGTCCAGCATTGCCAAATGGAGAAGTACCATTTTGCCTGAGTTATGACAGTCGAGAAACTGAGTGTAATACTTGGTTGGACTTGCTGTGGATGCAGGGTCATATATTTCTGACTATTTTTTACAATCATCTCACCTTAGAAAAAAATAACCTCTCAGCTCAACATTCTCGTTCTGTCCTAATTATCTCCTTAGTTTGAAGCCCAACAGAAGAGAGAGAGAATCAAAAGACAGCTGGATCAAAGTTAACACTGTGAGGGTGGCTTAGGAGGTCAGACATGTTCCTACAAACTATACCTGATGATCCCCAAAGAGATGCAATGCAAATGTTGCAGAGCCCAGTGTAGATGCGTACTTCTGCAGAATATCTATACACCTCTAGAGAACTATACATTACTTGACTATCTGATGCTTCTAAATACACCTGGAGTGCTGCATACTTTATTTCCTTCTCACTCCTATCCCCAAAATGTTCTTACATTGAGACTTATTCATCTCTCCCCACTAGGATGGATGAGGTGATGTAGAGCCCTGGTCACTAGGCAGTGGCAGTGCAGCTGAGCTGCCTTCAGTGCTTTATCACTTCGAGACACAGAGCTGCAAAGCCCCCTCCCTGCCAGGTTTCCATAAGATTTCTTCTCTCAAAATGAAGAGAGATTATTTCAGAAACTTTTGCCTGGGGGGCGGTGTGCTGCTCTTCTTACAGTTATAGCCCCAACCATTAAGCTAAGTAGTTATGAACTAGATCAAGGTTCTGAATGGCTAATGAGTTGCTTCTTATACTTAAGGTGCAGAGTTTGATTCTTTTAACCTGCGTTTGCCTACTGCATGACACTCATCTAGTCACTTAACTGGACAGAACTACCAGGTCACCCTCAAAAGAGACACTTGTGGCCAGTGGGCTTACACAGTTAACTAAAGCATAAAAAAATAAATAAATAAAAAAGTCTGAAATTCCCTTTGCATGACTATTCTTCTTCCTTCTAAAGGTGAGAGGCATGACAGTAGATTTGCCTGTTCAAATTATAACTTTTTATATTAAAATTTCAGTTATTGCTCACTACTGTTTATCAGGCATAGAAATGGCCCAAGTTAGACACCCCATCAGGGACCAGTGAAATGTAAGCATCATCCGCACATGGTGCTGAGTAAGCATTAATTCATAATTAATAGGACTGTACAGCTAGTAACACTGTTACTGCTACAAGTAGGAGCACAAAAATAATAAAATTGAATCTAGAATAAAACTGAAGTGTGATTAAGTGCATAATGTATGATGAAAGCAGTCATCTAAATAGGCAAGCATTATCCATCCACTCTGTGCATCAGACATAGACAGACCTAAATCACAAAGAAATTTACAAAGGGCAGAGCACAGGGAAAGCTTAGCACAAAAGAAGTGTGTATATGTGACTGAGGAATGAGGTTAACAGTAAGCATGCACTGTCAGAGCCAGTAGCTCCAGATGTAAGAAGTCAGTTCTATGAAAGAATAAACATTGTGTGTGTGGTGGTATGGAAGAATAAACATTGTGTGTGAGGTGCTATGGGAAATGTAGGTTGTAAGGTGTGTGTGTGTGTGTGTGTGTGTGTGTGTGTGTGTGTGTGTGTGTGTGTGTGTGTGTGTGTGTGTGTCTGTCTGCAGGAACACAGCTTAATTATTTTTGCTGGCACTATGTCCTTACATCCTGGACAGGTGTGAGCCATGTATGGTAGAGGATTCAGTTCTTTGTTGCAGCCCCTGACCATGTGAACTACCTCTGCCAGGAGGTGCACTGTTAGTAGAAGGTGGGGTGCTACCTCAACATGAACAATGTTTGCTAGATGAGATCTCATCTTGTGGTGTCCATGATCACCACCATGTGATCTAGCATGTCTGGGTGTGGACTTCTCAATCACTGATAGAGAAGTGGAAGTAGTACTACTATGGGAGCCAGATCTGTAACAGCTATGGTCATGTCGGCTAACATATGATAATGTAGAGGCTCCTTGCCTGCATGGATGCTGGCCTTTCTCCAGCAGAATTCCATAATTGACAATCATGATCTATTGTGCCATTCATCCAGTTCAAGGAATCACACAATTGGTTCATGCAGTCTAGTACATCAAAATGCATGACATGCAGTACTCTGACTATCTCTTCTGAGGCCCTGATGGAACTTGCCTGTGCCTCTGTGAAGGCCCTACTCATACATTGGGTGGCATCCTTCTGGGATGAGAACATCATGGGAGGGCAGAAAGCATGTCCACTATGAACACCTCCACTGATATCCCTGTATAGTTCTTCACCCTCAAGATGGCTATGGGGAGACTCCTTCAGCTCTGCAACTGGGGTAGCCACACTAATATGATCAAATATGTTCATCAGACAAGTCAACAGGGGTTGTGTGCTTACAAACATATCTACACTAGTCAGAAAACAAATAATTATGCAGACAACACTTTTATTTTTTTTTTCAAATATATTTTTTATTGCATTTTCCTCTTTTTTTAATGCAAGAAAAAGAATAAAACAGAAATATATAAGGACAAGATACATGGAATATCAATTTGCAATAAGCATAATATGATATGCAGAATGTATACCATCAGTGTTTAGTTATCAATATGCAAAATTAAGTAACATTCAAACTGTTCACATTAAATTGTAAGAAAAAATCTACTCTGAGATATTTTAATCATAATAGAATCTGACATTAAAACAGTTTCATCAAGATATTCTAGCCTACCTAACTTAAATTGTATGCTGTACTAACTATGTACACTATATACAGTTGATGTCACCTCGAAATGTTCATTATATTTACACTTCCTAGACCTTTCCAATTTTAAGATGGGTACAAGTTTTGCAATATTTATTTTATTTTTCCTTATTTACTTAGAGTAATAATGATGTTGTAGTCCCTTGTTCATAAACCACTTTTACCTTAAGATTTCTATAAGCGTTTTCCAGTATTTCTGATAATAGGATAGTTTTTTTTTGGCTTCTTGTAATTAGTTTATTGGCTAATATGTATTTTATAGCCATTCCTTTAAATTCTTCCCATGTAATTTTAGTTCTATCTAACCAATTTTGAGCTATGTTTGATTTCATCATTGCACACAATGTTACTATGATGTGTTTGTTTTCATATGAAAAGTTGGTGGGGAATACATGTAAAATTGCAATTTCCCATGACAGGGTAGATTGTGTATCCCTTTTTACTAACTTAGTTCTTAACAAACACCATAATTTGTAAACATTCTTACAGCTCCAAAAAATATGAAGGGTATCAGCTACTCTGTTTTGACATGTGGGGCAATAAGGAGAGAGAGAAGGATTAATTTTATTTAGAAAGAGTGGTGTGTGATAGGCATTACTGTTAATCATAATTTGGGTATAAATTAGTTTTTTTAGAGGGGTTAATTTCAAAGTGAGTTTAATTGTAGCGGATTTTTGTTCAACAGTAATTGTGTTATTTTTTCCTTCCCAAAATTTTGAATATAGAAGTGCATCTTGGTATTTAATTATTTTTATTAATCTATATGTGTTTAATAACATTTTGTATCTCAAAAGCAACAGGTTAATAATTTGTTGATATAGCTGCATATCTTGGTTGTCTATTTTAACATTTGTAGTAATTGTGTTGATCAGGTATATTTTTTGGTTGATTATGGTGTTATAACTTTTACTTACTTCTAATATTTGCTTTATATTTTCAATTGAAAGGCTTTTGGCTTTGTAGAAGTCCCATACAGTGGTGCTTTTAATTAGTGGGTATTGATTCAGGTTTAGCATAGTGCTATTTAATTTAATATTAGGATTTAGGTGTATTGGTTGTCCTACTAACAAAGTATCCTTAAGATTTAGGGAGGATACCAGCTTTTGAAATAGTAATGTATTTCTTATGATTATAGGGTGGATTTTAAAATACCTTAGTGTCTTAGAATTTAGAAAGGGTATTGCTTTAGGGTTTAAATTTGATGAAATTAGATGATTATAATAAATTTTAATCCATAGCGGATACCATGCTTTGTTAGATGGTTCAAAATTTGCTATTTCTATAATTCGACTAGCGTTTATAATGTCATAGTATGTTTGAAAATCAGGTAGTCCTAGGCCCCCTTTCTGTTTGGGTAGTGTTAATCTAGATCATTTTATTATTGTATTTTTTGGATGCCAAATAAATTTCCCTAGTAGTGTTTCAGTTTCGGAAAAGAAATTATTTGGTATATTTTGATTAATAGCATTAAAGTGAAACAATAATCTTGGGAGAATATTAATTTTAACTATAGCCACCATATATAGTGGAGATAGGTTAATATTTAACTATAAATAATAAAATTAATAATAGACTAGCCGCCAAAAAACCCGATAAACTCTCCGTGTCCAGGTCCAAAGAGAATAAATATAAAATCAATAAGCTAAAGGAAATGAAGCAAAACAGGAATGAATATATAAACAAATAAAACGTGGTTTATTCAATGGTGTCCAGACAGATACCTGTCTGGACACCATTGAATAAACCATGTTTTATTTGTTTATATATTCATTCCTGTTTCACTTCGTTTCCTTTAGCTTATTGATTTTATAATATTTAACTATCTTTTAGTGTCTTCTGTGATGTTAGCCCATGTTTTAAACAAATTATTTTAGTCATATCAGATTGGGGGTGAGTGAACATGATACCCAGATATTTGAGATTATAATTTACCTTTATTTCAGCTTCAGGGAAATAGAATTCCTTATCTCTTAAAGTATTCAAAGGGAATATGACTGATTTGTTTGGGTTAATGGTGTAATTAGATACTTTTGAAAAATTTTCCATGGAGTTTAAGATCTTGTTTACATCTATATTAGGGAATTCAAAGTAAATATTAAGATCATCATTGAAAGATGTAAAGTTTATTGGGATTTTTGAAATATTCATAAGATGGTGATAAGTTCTTTGTGATATTTTAAGGAAGAGTTTCAGTGTATATATTGAACAGGTATGGTGATAGTGGGCATCCTTGCCTTGTACCATTAGTGATTTGAATAGGTTTGATTGCTTTTTATTTATAGATAGTGTTGTTGTAGCATTGTTGGCAATCAGCACTTTTAGAAAATGTTAATAATTATATCTGAATATGGATATCTAACCAATCACTGTAAAATCCCCCATACACCCATGCCAATAATACAACTTCATAAGGGAGAGTGGGTTATGTCAGAGATATGGAACAGCCTACAATAAGCTTCTCAAGTCAGACATGTGTCAACATCCTCAGGAAAGTTTTCCAAAAAATAATGTTTGTATGTAATGCAAGTCAATGATCATTGTAATAGCAACTATCAAACCCTCTGTATAGAAAGAACATTACTCATGTAATAGAAAAGTAAGATGCCATACAATAACCCATTCCCCCAACAACCACAATGGGACTTACACAACGTAATAATGGAATAAAATTTTCTCAGGCATATGCAACACCATTAGCACTGAACAGTTTCAGAAATGTCACTTTAATATACAAATAAGCTTCTCAAGTTAGAAATGTGTTAACCTCCTTAGCGAAATGTTACCAGAAATCCATGAAAGAGAACTGCAAGATCATTGCAATAACAAGTATTATGCCTTCACTGCAAATAAAACTGTCCAAAGTGCAGACATCACTCATCTTGCTAAGAAAAATATATTATAGTCATACTGTATGAATTATTTTAAGTACCATAACATACCTTGACAGAAGTTGTAAGACAGTTATCCCAAAAGAAAATAAATGAAGCAAGTATAGATATTCAAAAAGCAGTTTTTGGATTTGAAGCACTCGGGGAATCCATGCAGTCTACTCTGGTATGATGGAAGTTCCTTAGACTCAGGCTGTCCTTATATCATATGGATTAATCCCTTTAGGCATGTGATATATGTAAATCAGGTGTCAGCTCATTATTGTTCCTGAATCACTCAATTTGCTTGACTTGTAGGAGAGGTGAACATCATGGGAGGACCTACACAAAGGTGTGTACATGTCCTAGCAGTACAATAGTGAGTATTCAGAACAGTGGCTAGCTAATTCCTTGTAAGTGTGGCTCATTAGCTGCAGTGCACATCTAATAAAGTCTTTAACACCAGTACTGATGAGAAGTACACTTATAGAGGGTTTGTCAAAAATTATAGACTTACAGCAAACTTTTTTTCTTAAAGTTAATAACTAGGAGAACCTTTTTACCACCTTTATTAAAATATTGTTCGCAAATAACTGTGCCTCTGAGTAAAATGCTTCTGTAAGTCACATCAAGTGTACACAACTTAAACATACAAACAAAAAAGTCAAACTAAGTGCAAAATTACTTCACGTCACTTTTTATTTATTTATTTATTTTCGTTTCATCCTTTGAGCAATAGCTTGGCATTGTGTGCCAGTGACTGTCAGAAATGACTATTAGCGAATGATAGTTAACTTCCCATGGCAAAAACTCAACATTTTATATCACATATAAAAAGACTCAGCCATCAGTAACACAAATGATACTGGCACTGACACACTTCAGTCAGCACTCTGGACAGTACTGAGTGCAAAAAATACACCTGTTAGGTAACTCTTTCTGTGGTTCAATGTGCTAATGCAGAAAGTTCCGCAGAAAAGCAGAAGTTGTATAAGGTTTGAATCCAGATTCTTTTAATATAGAGGTCAAAATAAGGTCTCGTTAGTGAACGTTTTATTGGTAACTGAATATAAAATACAATTTATGAGCAAGCCCATTTCAACTTATGTTTCAACATGACTGCAGTGGAATGAAATTTGCCATTACCCCATGGGTATATCGTACTGATGTATGCTGTGTAGAACAAAATGTATTGTAAACTATGCAGTTCTGACAGCAAGTATAGAGTCTCACTATACTCATGGTGGATGAGGATGCACTTCTGATATCCCCTGTCTCTCACCAATCATGGTGTTCCCCAACCTGTTGTGTCCATCACCATCCTTATCTGTCTTATATGTCCTATATATCTGCACCTGCAACCTAAACTAATCTCACTATCTAAACCTCTTATTCCTAACCACATTCCCCAACATTTCAACCTCTTCAATAAAGAAAAATAAATAAATAAATAATAAAAAATAAAAAGGGCACCTCTCCCCTCCACCCAAAAATATACTTCCTATTCATATTTCTCCACTTCACCTATGTGTATGTAACATACTTGATTGGATCCAATTGGCTGCACATTATTAAGTTGTCATACATACTTGATGTGATGACTATGCAAATTCCCCAAATTATTTGTTGAAGTGCACTGTTTTATTTTTTATGAATAAGTGAATAGCTGTGCTGGTCTCCCACCACTGTCTTGCACACTCCTTTACCCTTCTCCTTGAGTTTTCTACCCTCTGCTTGCCCCCCCCCCCATTTCACCATTATCCTAGCAACACCTTTCCACATGTTTAATCTGATTAAAAAAATAGAATCACACATGACACATATGATCAGTGATGTCCCATGAAACAACCCTTTAATTTTTGTCCTAAGTATTTGCATGATGTTTGGCATCATGGCCCAATGGTAAGTAATGGCAAATGGCATTTCCTGCCCTTTGTCAAAAACTGAAGATTTTACTTTTGACCAAAATAGTATGGCTACTTTCATGCAAATGTGCTTAGCTCTACTACACTCTAGAAAGAAAGACTGATAGTACAATGAGGAGACAATTACCTTTAGATGTTTAGGCTACAGGATGCAATGTACACCTTATGGGACGTTACAGTTCTTATTACTGTGATGAAGCCAGATGCCTATATTCTCTCTTGTTTCAGTCTATGATAATTTCTCTTCAAATGTATGAGGTTTACTATATAAAGTACGAGTTCCTGTGTGGTCTGCTCAGAAAATGCTTAGGTTCGATGCATGCATTTGCATATTGCCAAAGGTTCAAAATAAAAGTCGCAAACATTATTTAATGTGTTTTCATCTTATTATTATGCATAAAATGGTGGCTACATACTTATTCATATACTTATTTATTTATTTTTTGGGCATTTGTTAACCGGGATAGTCCACTGGACAAGAAGAGCCCATTTTCAGTGGAGGCCCAGGGAGAAATGCTCCACAGAAAACTTATTTAAAGTTAAAGTATAGAAGTAATCTTATTACAAGGTAGAACATTCAGAATATGTATAGCAAAAAGTAATAATCTTATTACAAAGCTGTTCAAAAATACTGGCAAAGCAGTATGGGTTGTATTATGTCAAGTACATAACGAGCATATTATAGCAGAAGTTCAAGCTACAAATACATTAATAGCTTAATAGCAACCAAATTAAAGGTGCAGAAGAGTTTGTTTCATTCTTTTTAGACCAAATATTTGCTCTGCAATAAATGACAAGTTCAACTATTTGAATATGCTCTACCTCATACTCGCAGTCAAACTATGTTTTTCACAATGTACTCTACCTTGTTCACTTAAATACGTAGGTGTTTGAATTCAGCCACAACTCACTTGTATCAGAATGTTTGTGTGAATCTAAAGATGGTAAGAATGGTTTTACCCACAGATCTGATGTGTAGATTTACACCAAGGCAGGGCTTTCCCATCAGTGTCAGTCCTCTTTGACCCAGACATCTGATTTGCTAAACATTGACATGGCTATCTGTTCAAAGGTGCTCTGTCTCACTCTTGTAGTAAGACTTATTTTGTGGCACAGTAAATTGATACAGCTTTTGGATTTCAGTAACCAGAGGTTGAAATCTGGAAATCACTAAATAGTGTAACTGCATGTTAATACAGTGACAGGGAAGACTGCATTATCCAGCTCATGTGTAGTATACTCAATCACTTGGGCAAAACATTGGCACACAAGGAAGCCTCAAACTGTACTTTCACTCACTTGTAAGCCACACATATGTTTTGCAATGCAATGATGATATCATGCCTTTAAACATATTCTATCTCAAATTTCTAGTAAGAATTTACCTGGAGTGAAATCAGTTAATACATGGTTCTCTATATTGTGGATTTAGATAAACATCTGTTCAAATCCAAAAAGGTCAACATAATATGTGTGTGAGCATAATTATATGAAACATTGCCTTGTCCAACATTTCCTCCCCCAAATCTATCCATCCCTTTTAGGTCAAACTTGTGATTTTCAGCACATTAATAAAGTCATCCCATTCAAATATATATTCTGTGACACTTGCAGCAAAACTTCTTCCATGGTGCACAGAATTACTATTAACTTCTATAGCATGTGGTGTTAGATAAGCAGGTGTTCAAATCTGGTAATGTATATGTGCAAAACAATATTGATAAGAGTGTTTTAACCATCTGATGGTGATATGGCTAACTCACATTTTGGGAACAGTGACATAGTTAGAGCCTTTTAGTACTTCAAAATAAATTTTGGGGGATGCATGACCATTTGAAACATTGTTTAATTTATACCTTGAAGTTTTCCCTTTCTGATATTTGTACCTTAAAGTCTTCTATGTTTGAAGCAGATAATATAAAGGTCTATAGAGTATGGAAATAGATAGGCAGGGGTTTAAATCTGATAATGTCTGTCTGTGAGAAAATAGTGACAGACAGGAATAGCTTATCTAAATGATGGTGATATGACACACTCGCAGATGTGTAAATACTAACAGGGCCAAAGATTTACAGAACTCAGACTACATTTTAGAGGATCCATAATCATTTCAACAGACTACTGTTGTAATCACTTCAAGTGTGTATTTCATGACACATCACATATGATAATTTTTGTCATGTCAGTGGTTGATGAGGTATGTCCTCAGGTAGGTGTTCGAGTCTGGCAAGGTGTAACTACTGAGTATGTCAGAGAATGCTTACAGGCATGATTTGCTCCCCCAAAAGGAATGATATTTATTATATGTCTGAATAGAAACATTTGCTATTGTGGACAGAAAAGGCAACTTTTGTACTCTGTTTAATATAAGGCATATGCGTTGCAACAGAATGATCAGGTTATCTCTTTAAGTGTCTGCTGTATGAAAACTGTGCAGTGAATTCTCATGTGGTGCCATCAGTTCAGAGGGTAATATGCATTGCATATGTTTGAATATAAAGGTGTAAGACTCTTATTATTTTGTTCACAGTACAGTGGTAAAGTGCCAGAATGGCTTATTCATCAATTCTTGATGTACATCACAGTGCAAAGTGGTCAGAAAGTGTGATAGGACATGTATTATGGCATTTTGTTATGGGTATGTGGTAGGTAGGTTATTTTTATGCATTTATTGATGCACTTCCTTATGAGTATACCCAGTATAATGATGTATTATTTTGTGACATTCAGAACAAAGCACATTAGGTAATTAATGTTGTGAAACAGTTATTGTCATTTGTTATTTGCCATAAACTGTTTAGAATTTGCCTCTGCCAGCATGGCTTTGCCAAAATCCATGCAATGGAAATTGTGACCAATGCACAGAGGATACTAGCATTGGTTGAGGCCAGTGTACAGCTGTTGTTTGTAAAATAAAAATTGTCAACACTTCACTTGCTACTTGGTGTTAATGTTGCACGTATTTGTAAGTTATTGTTGTGTACAGTCATGCAGCTATTAAAATGTGTTCTACAAGGCTCACTTCAGGGCAAATTGTGATTAAAGCATGATGCTATATTGCATTCAGAAGTGCACTTTGTCAGACTGTATTTAAATGTGTGCATTTTGCAACTACAGCAGGAAGTACACACTTTAATATGATGGTTATACTGCCAAAACTGCTTTATACTATAATCACATTAAAATGAAAGGTGAAAGCTTCCCATGTAACAGACCTCATTTCACAACACTGCTAGCAGTTATGCTTATTTTAGTTTACTTCTTCTGTTGGCTAACTATCCATGTGTGGTCTTTGTAACACACATGCCTAGATCACATCCATAGACATATACTGATATTTCTATAGACACAAGCCAGATGCAAATGAAGTGCCTGCATATGACTTTTGCCTTGAAGAACTTTCTATTTTAATATGTGTCACTAGACAGTGTTCCTCATCTCTCTCTATTACATGCAGCTCTCACCTGTTAGAGTTAGGCATCTCTAACAATGCATTGCAGCATA
This sequence comes from Protopterus annectens, assembly GCF_019279795.1. Classification (NCBI taxonomy): domain Eukaryota; kingdom Metazoa; phylum Chordata; order Ceratodontiformes; family Protopteridae; genus Protopterus; species Protopterus annectens. The sequence continues at coordinate 1,448,858,796 of NC_056728.1, forward strand.
TTATTCTGTTTATATAATGATCAAAGTGACAATTGTGTTTTTGTGGCCTGTCCTTCTGGATTGCACTACATAACTATTTACAGTCTCACTTCCTAAAGTTCCCAACATGCAGGTTACATCCACAACTAGTTGTTTCCACAATTATGACCCTCAGAGAATGATTGTATATGTATACACTAATCTTTTGAATATGTCCCCAATTGTACATGTGGGTAATTTGCCACTACACCTTATTTGTATTTCTTTAACACAAGCAAAGCAAGGAAAAGTTAAATTTATTTAAACAGTATGTCTGTTCAAACATCAGTTCATTTCTATGTAAATGTCTGTCTTTGTTTAATTTCACAATATACATGACAATGCTGTTGACATAATGCTCCTTACTGCATCTGCTTTCCTTGTCAACTGTTATCTTACCTCTCAAGTATCCCTATTATTTATGAAATTCCCTCATTTTGTTCCATTTTAGATCTGTCTTTCTTAATCCCTTATGAAACATATTGACTTGTGAAATGTTGGTCAGATTATACTTAATATTAGCTAATAACAAGAATTACTGGTGCTGCCTTTTCTTCATGCTGACAAAATGTGTGATAAATTCACACTCATCTCCTTCCATCAACATTTCAATTTTAAAGTCAAATAAAGGTGTGCCTGAGTGTCCCTAACATTTTATGGATTTTGTCCTAATTATGATAAGGAAAGTTTATACATGAATCTATTTATAGATAACCATTTTTTATTAGGCACCCCCTGCCTTTTACTTATGCATTCCAAGTTGCCTTTGCCATTACTGTGCCGTTTGTGGGTACCCACGTATTGAAGTGAAACTTTTTTATGATTCTGTGTTTATACTATTTTCTGGAGCTCTGCTGCATCTCATCATGGCAGATTGTATGATCAGGTGCTGCTCAATGTGTAGGGTTATTTGACAGCCTACATATTTGATGTGAACTGGTGCTAGTATCTCACAGTTGACTGATTGTGTAGAGATCCTCGCTAAGTGTACATGTTAATAACTCACCTGGACTGGGTTAAAATAAACACAATAAAATATTTACTTCAAAAGTGTAGGGTAAATTTTTACTGCACAGTGTGTGCACACTATAACTTTGTTTATATATTTATTTTCTAAATTTTGAAATAAACCATTGTCACACCACTTATGTTTTTTTTTTTTGCATTCTACATGATGCTCTTTATAGTAACAATTCCTCCAGTTAAATATGTGATTTAACTATTTAAATAATATTTAAATATGCTATTTACTTTTCCCATTAAATTCTTCTTGTGATAAATGAAGAATCACTGAGAGGAATCAAGATTAACATAATAGGAAAAAATGAAATGGAAAAATCACTAATTGAAAATATAAAGCAGCTGAGAGTATTTTGTAAACTTCATTTGGAGCTAAAAAAATGTAAGATGTGTTATTTCAGGCTGTTCAAAACAAATACAAGTTTGTCATATTGTCTGCTTAAGGAAGAAGATAGTCACAGAACAAAAGGTGAACTAGTAGTAAAGTGGAGAAGTACAAACCAAAAACAGATTCAAGCAAGAAAACGTAGTGCTCCACGCCATCAAATGCTTTAATAAAATGACAAAGCTTTCAGATACAAACTATCCTTTTTCAGTATCTTACATACAATAACCACAAAAAAATTTTAAAATATAGGGCAGGATTCACGATGGCTTGCACGGAGTCTAAGAGCCGTGTAAGACTCCATGCAGCCATCGCCATCCAGGAACAGCCCGAAATCCCATGTAAGAGAAAGCTAAAACGACTCTTACACGGGCAGGGCGTGGATATGCTAATCACCCCACTTGCAGCCGAAAGGCATGCAAATGAGGTAGATTAGCGATCCAGAAAGCTGAAACCAGCCCGTGTAAGAGTCGTGTTAGTTGCAGAAATGTACTCAGTTGACAACTGTGTACATGACTGCAAATAACACAACAGAGCCATGACAACTCCAAATAAACTGTGCAACTGTTACAGACAGCATGCCAATGGCCAAATATGTGGCCACTGGCATGGTAAACCGATGCAAACATGAAAAAAAAGTTTTTTTTTTTTCGGAGATCGGCGATGTTTAAACGCAGCGCAGCCCCGCTCAAACGGGCTGCACTATATAAAACTGAAAAATGAAGGTTAGAAACCCACAAATGAGGGTTTTATGTAATGCATGGATTTGCAATGCAGGGACTAGCAGACCAAAAACAACATGACCACCGTCTAGTGGTTGCTAAGGGGGGAAGCTGAGTGTAAGACATGTAACTAAGCATTAGTAGGCAATCCTATGTAAATGAATGGTAGGATAGTGAATCGCACTGTCACATAGCAAATGAGCACAGTCCGTGTAGTGTAAGAGTTATATAACGGGGAATAACAGAGTAGGATATAGGTGACATCACAGGGGGGAATGTCAGGAAGAATGCAAGCTCATTGGAGCAAAGTGGTATGTGAAACATATCAATCACACAGCAGAAAAAGAGGAGTGTCAACAGATAAGCATGGGAAAGTCAAGAAATGGAAGGTGTACACTGTGGCCAACACCAAAGTTTCTTGCTGTACGTGCATGCGTGCGTGTGCGCGCTGGGAGGCGCGAGTAAGACAGAGTGCACGCGTGTAAGACAGAGTAAGCATGTAGGCTCCTGTTTAAAGATCTGTAGACCTGTTTGCGCTGGCGTGCGCGTGTTTTGACCCAAATAAGCAGATTCTAGTCCATGTAAGCATGTGTGCGTGCGTGGTAGCCACTGTGAGAGTGTTTTCGCTGGTATGCGTGCTGCTCCCCCTGAGGAAACAGAGAGGAAAATGAAGCAGAAGAAATAGTAGGAAACTAGCAGGAAATACCTGTAGAGGTAGCAGGTGAAACAATTAGAAGCAGGCAATTACACAGGAGGAATACAAGCCCAGCCCAGCACTTAAAACACTGCAAACAGCATTGCAGTATGTTTCTCTCAAGAGACACTGCAAGACAGGAGTAAGCTAGTAGGAGTGAAAACTGAAAAGCTGCACTCAGACCAAACATGCTTGTGGCTGCCATAGCTGTCATAAGGAGACATAGGAGACTTTCTGAGGGTGGTGACAATGGAAATGCTGCCAGACAACCCACAGTGAGGAGACGGAGAACAGTGTACAGGCCCAGGGTCACCTACCAGGGGTTACATAAGCTGGAGATAGTGGGGCGCTATAGAGTGGACAGAGACCTCCTGCAGCAAATTGTCGAGCTGTGCAGGCCATGCCAAACACACAGAACCAACAGAGGGGAACCCATCCCAGTGGAAACCAAGGTATGTGTTGGCCTAAGAATACTAGCAACAGGTACCTTACGGAGACCAACTGGTGATATGATGGGGATATCACAGGCATCAGCCTCCAGGGTACTGCACCATTTCCTGGATGCCATGTCAGCACATGTCGGTGATCATGTATATTTCCCCAATGCCTGTGAGGTATTGGCCAGCAATATACGTCTCTTCCAGCAAATAGCAGAATACCCTGAGGTAGTGGGTGCAATAGACTGCACGCACATACGCATCAAAGCACCAGCCGGTGAGCAGGGTAGGGCCTACATTAACCGCAAAGGCTTCCCCTCCATCAACTGCCAGGTCATGTGTGATGCCCAAGGCATAATAATGAATGTGTGTGCTGGCTGCCCTGGGAGCTACCATGATTCCGATATCTGGCATTTGACGCAGCTGTACCAGACATTTGCCAATAGGGACATCCCACATGGACACCTAGTGGGGGACGCAGGTAATGCACTGGAGCCGTGGCTGATGACACCCATCAGAAATGCACACACACCTGAACAGGAATGCCATAATGAGGGACACGCACAAACATGTAATGTAATAGAGCGTGTGTTTGGGCTACTCAAGTCACGGTTCCGGTGTCTGGACACATCTGGTGGAGCCCTGCAGTACTCACCAACTACATGTACCCAAATTGTCATGGTATGTGCTATGCTACATAATATGATCCTGCGAAAACAGCTGCAGCAGGACCAGCATAGGGCCGGGCCAAACAGCCCCCCACCATTACAAAGGCCATCACAGGCAGAGCGTGACTCGGAGGAGGAACAACCTGAGCCTGCCCCAGTAGGCAGAAGGAGGCGTGCCCAGTATGCCCTGGCCTTGGCAAAGAGGCAATGCATAGCACATACACTGGCTCAGTAGGAACCCTGGGAATGATACCCCTCTCTAACTCACTCATATAGTAACAGGGATGCCTAACATTACATAACCTGCTCTCAAACATGTACAGGGATTGTAGTATGTGCATCTGACAGAGGCAGCCCTGCAGCACCACCTGAGGTATGATTGCCATGTGTTAAGCAATATAACACCATCTAGCATATGCAAACATGAAGACCCAACCTAACATCTCACCCTCACCAAGCATGATGCCACATTATGAAAACAACAAGATCAAGTACAATAATTGGCTGAGATCTTGCTGTTAGCAAGGGGGAACACATGGATGACAGCCTGGGCTGACATGCCAAGCAAGACATGATGCCCCACCTGCTAGGGATGGCACTCACCCAGCACACCTGGCTGTGTAGATACTGGCAAAGGCTGCTGTTACCCCCACTGTGCCTGGAATATGTAAGTCTGGAAACACAAACCCACCAACATAGGTAGCACAAGAGATAATAACCTGGACATAATGCTACCCAATGCCAGAAGTCTAACCTGCAAGGTGCATGCAGACCAAACCCACCACAGCATGGAGAATGGTAATATGTGTTCTGTAACAGAAACCTGGGCAAGGCCCAGAAGAGCACCCTAATACTACCAGGTTATGCCTCATACCATGCTCTACAGCTCCAAAACATGGAGCACATGACAATAGGAGTGTGGCTACCAGTAATTATCAAGAATAACCACACCCCCAGGTTGGTACCACAGCAAGAAGCAGCATGGACTATCCACGGGCAAGTAACACTGTCTCAAACTGTGTACCTGTTTGAAGCCTGCTACAGACCCCACACACAAACCCAGGTACGCCAGCCAGCCTTCCTGAAGACACTTCAGAGTATGAATGTCCCAACAAATACCAAACAAGGCAGACAGAAAGTATGACATAGGTGGCAATCCATTATGTATGGAAGAAGTAGTCATGGACCTAGGGACACAAGTGGACGGTAACCTATCATGTGACACACACATTGCCAAGGTGGCCAAGAAGACCTGCTATATTTCCAACCTTAATATGAAAGGATGCACATGTAGAGCTACAGAGGTCACTGTGCCCCCATACCCTTCCCTTATCAAGCCCATACGTGACAACTATGCCCCAGTTCGCATGTACCTTACCTTACACATGCAGCAGTCAGAAAGACCCCAAATGTACCCCACCAACAGGATAAAGGGTCCAAACATTGGACATCTGCAGCCTGGCTGAAGAAACCACAGCCCAATTCAGAAGCATACTGCACAGTCAGAGGTGATGTATGCCTGATGTACAAGGCCATGCCCAATCCAGAATGAATGGACATGCTCCACTGCAGAAAACCCAAATCCAGCAGAAACACCACAGTGAGATATCTGAACCTCTACACATAGATTAATAGGATGTGCTGGAGGGACAGATGCATAACCCAGAGGCTCAGGACACTCTGGAACAGAATCCCAGTCCATGATAGGCTGAGCTTCACACACAAACTCAACAAGAGAAATCCGTTGAAGTGCATGGGAGATAGCAGGTGTACACTGGGGGCCATCCCTGTGTCACATCTAAGAAAGTAAACCCTACGTGGACATAATGTGCACATTGCAAGGGGTGTTGAGACCCACACACAGTCTGTCTGTGCTCAAACAAGGCCAGGGCAGATAGCCTAGTATGAACCTATGAACCTATGATGATATAAATTGTGCAGGACACAAAGGATTATTACACAGCTGTCCTACCTGATGGTAGGAACCATGGTGATAATCCACAGATATGCTCTGCAGCACTCTAATATCACAAACAATACACCAAACCCACACACATTGCCAACATCCTACCTAACAGATTCTTTGCAAACTCCCCACCAGCACCTAACTGCCAAATATCTATCCCAGGAGAGTGCTGGCCCCCCGACATTGCAGATGCTGAGGTAACAGCCAGCATCCACAAAGCACAGCACACAGCATCAATGGTACCAGATGGTGTCCTGGGTTGTGTCCAGCAAGTACTGTAAGAAGAATGGAACATCAAATAGCATTACTGTGCACTATCAGTCCTACCACAGGATATGTACCCAAAGAGCGGTGTACAGCAACATTGGTCCCACACCACAAAGGGGGTGCCTGAATTGATACTGCAAACTATCACCCCTCAACCCCGAATATCTAGGTTGGCAAAGTAATGGAGAGGATGATCATGGATCCCATGAATAACGAGATTGGGTACCTACAAACATTGGACCCTACCCAGTGTGGCTGTCATAGGGCAGATCCTGACCCGTACACATGTCTGACTCATGTGAAACATGCACCAAGTCCAGTGATGTGGGGAATGTCGATCACACAGCCTATCTGGACCTTGCTAAACCCTTCCATACAATACCCTAGTTGGCGGTACAGATAAGCTCACCAGCCTAACTATAAACCCCTATGCAAGTAGATGGGTTGCAAACCAGCTCAAGGACAGGACTGACCTGGCAGACATGCTGTAGCCATGGCAGACTGCAAACCAGGTACAACTGGCATCCCACAAGGCATGGTCCTGGGATTCCTCTTGTATGCTATATATGTCACATAGGTACAGGCCAACATGGAAGGACTCTGTCTGAACAGGTTTGCAGAGGACGACAAACTGGCCACCATATTGGACCCTCCAGCTGACACAAGCAACCTACAAAAGGCACACATAGAAACACACAAGTGGTGTACAGCCATGTCAACAAGCTAAATGCAGAATAGGGTATAGTCAACCCCTGTGGAAACACAGTACATGGCCAGAAATTACCACATAGGTGTTAACCCAGTAAGTACATCAGGAGCAATAAGAGACCTGGGGACACAAGGTGATAGATATCCTGCATGTGACAACCATGTGTCTGTAGTGGTTACAGAAACATACCATATACCCACCTAATCATGAAGGTAAGCACAGCTTGGTTAGGGTAGGTCAATGTGCCTCTCCAGTCATCCATCAGCAGCCTCACAATTGTGAACAATGGCCCTTCAGGGATGTACCATAGCAGACACCTGCAGCAACTGGAATGACCACACAAATACCCCACCAGGAGGATCGCAGAGCTGTAACAGATGCCATGTGTCACCTGAGTAAAGTAACTGCAGCTCCAAACAGTGCCATACTGCCTGGCTGGAGGTGAACTGTGCCTGATGTATAGAGCCATGACCAACCTGGTATCAATGGACATTTGGCACTATGTAAACACTGAATGCTGCTGACCTATGCAGCTGACAGGCCTGAACCCCAGCACAGACATAAACAGGACATGCTGTACTGATTGGTCCACAACCCAGAAGCTCACTCCACTCACGACTAAACTCCCACTACAGGATATCCAGGGAGTCCCTCAGTGACTGTCATCCAGAGGAATCATGATGACTGGATGGGAGATGGCAGGTGTACCCTGGATATCACCTGTATGTCATGGGTAGACAGAGGCACATCACACAAACCGTGACATATGTCATGGCAAACACCAGTAAATGTGTGTTGAAGGACAAACACTCTCTGACTAGCATTACAAATGGACTAGGGCACATGGCCATTGTTTGTCACTGTCCACACAAGTTGTGGAATACATTAACAATGTCGGACAATCATGTACTAAGCTGTCCATATCTGAACAAAATACAACAGGGTCATATTTGCACAACTGGCCCTCAACCAGTCTGGTGAGCTCACTATAAACATTACAAGCAGTGATAGGACTGAAACCGATTATATTGTCCACCACAGTGAAAGTTTTGCACCAGTACACTATACAACAATACAACTGTTTGGTCAGCAGGAAAGGATGATGACAACTGTATGCAAACTATCCCATGGCAACCCTGCAGGCACAGCATAATGCCTTTTAGGTTCAGACACACAGCAGTTGGGCAGTAAGAACACAACCTGATGTCCAACACTCAACTGTACATGTGATATATAGATGGCATCCACATACAAACAGAAATGTGGTGGTCCACAGATCCAAACATAAGGAAAGGTCACATTGGGCATGCTCGCACACTTAGATAAATGAGACGTGGCAGTCAAGAAGCCATACAAACTGTGAACTGGGCATGCTCACACACTTAAGCCATGTCACAGTTCAGCAGTTGCACACACATATCTGGCATTTCTATGTGTTAACACAGGAACCTCCCACAATACAGACATCTGCCCAGTGCACACAGTGAAGTTACAACAGAGACATAAGTAAAGTACTGGATCCCACTCATATGCAAACATCTCCCACAGTACACACGTTGTTTATAGAGATAGGGAAGGCTATGGCAATAAAGACCCACAAACAGTATATGAGCAACAGATACGTGCATCTGACAGGTAAACATATGGCCGTAGAGTGCAATACCTGACTGTTGTCCCTAGGGAATACAGAAGGCTATCCACAGTGTATTTGGCGTCTGCCTCCACAGTACAGTAGGCCACTGTGCCTGTGCAAAGTTAATGCATATATATGCTCTCCCCCTTACTGATGGATAGTAACAGATGTACATACCTCTTCATCCATAATGATGTCAGCACACTATACATATGTCAGGAGCAGAAATTATACCCATTAATGTGAATAGTGTGCTCCGCTACTGCATCTCTAACAAGTGTTATAACATAGTTAGAAAGGGGTTTGAATACTGCAAGTGCCTAGTGTGTGTGTGACTGTGTATGGGGGAGTAGTGTGTGCAATTCCATGTGTATGAAAAATGTCCCTTTTGGCAACTATTACTACACAAAACATGCTGCATATTCCACTGTCTAAACACTGATGATGTCAGTACCCTATAAGTACAGCAGGAGAAAGCGATCCCCCAGTAATGCAAGTAGCGCGCTCTGTTAATGCGTCTCTCACTAGTGTCATAACTTAGTTAGGTAGGCGTTTAAATCCTGCAAGTGCCCAGTGTGTGTGTGACTGTGTATGGGGGAGTAGTGTGTGCAATTCCATGTGTATGAAAAATGTCCCTTTTGGCAACTATTACTACACAAAACATGCTGCATATTCCACTGTCTAAACACTGATGATGTCAGCACCCTATAAGTACAGCAGGAGAAAGCAATCCCCCCAGTAATGCAAATAGCACGCTCTGCTAATGCGTCTCTCACTAGTGTCATAACATAGCTAGGTAGGGGTTTGAATCCTGCAAGTGCCCAGTGTGTGTGTGACTGTGTATGGGGGAGTAGTGAATTCCATCTGTATGAGAAATGTCCCTTTTGGCAACTATTACTACACAAAACATGCTGCATATTCCACTGTCTAAACACTGATGATGTCAGCACCCTATAAGTACAGCAGGAGAAAGCAAACCCCCCAATAATGCAAATAGCGTGCTCTGCTAATGCGTCACTCACTAGTGTCATAACATAGTTAGATAGGGATTTGAATCCTGCAAGTGTCCAGTGTGTGTGTGACTGTGTATGAGAAAGCAGTGTGTGCAATTCCATGTGTATGAAAAATGTCCCTTTTAGCAACTATTACTACACAAAACATGCTGCATATTCCACTGTCTAAACACTGATGATGTCAGCACCCTATAAGTAAAGCAGGAGAAAGCAATCCCCCCCAGTAATGCAAATAAAGTGCTCTACTAATGCATCTCTCACTAGTGTCATAACATAGTTAGGTAGGGGTTTGAATCCTGCAAGTGCCCAGTGTGTGTGTGACTGTGTATGGGGGAGTAAAGTGTGCAATTCCATGTGTATGAGAAATGTCCCTTTTGGCAACTATTACTACACAAAACATGCTGCATATTCCACTGTCTAAACACTGATGATGCCAGCACCCTATAAGTACAGCAGGAGAAAACAATCCCCTCAGTAATGCAAATAGCGTGTTCTGCTAATGCGACTCTCACACGTGATCTAACATAGTTAGGTAGTGGTTTGTATCCTACACATGCCATGTGTAATTTTGTCACACAGTTTGTCCATGTGTGTGGGGTGTTGTTCCCAATATTGCACGACATACATTATATCAGTAATGTCAATGCACACATGATGTATGTGTGTGCCACCTACACATATGTACCTGTGAACTGCAAGAGTTCCCATGTCCAAAGCCTGCCTCACGTGAATACTTGGAATATGCATCAGACACCTGTATGATTGGGGTGTTCTGTGCAGGGGCTGCATGTGGTATGTGACTATACAGTGTGGGTTGTAGATGGTGTCATCCCACCAATGAGGGATACATGATTGGTCTGGAGCATATAGTCCACATGTTGGTGATGAACAGGTGCAGCATTTTGTCACCACTTGTGGGAGTGGTAACAAGTTGTTCCATAGCAATGCAGGGAATGAATGATAAGACACCTTCAGATAGGGTCTTGCAGCTAGAATAATGCTCACACTGTATGTTTGGGTAGTTGCAGTACAACCATATAATGGTGTGTGTAGAGACCGTCATATTCCCAGTGTTGTCAGGAAGGCCAAGTGGGTTTCCTGGGTATGGGAGTGTGGTGTGTGCCAGGCTATGAAACTGAAGGCAGTCTAACCCACTGTGTGTTGCACATGGAGAGGCTCTGATGCTTTGTGCAGTGCCACCAACCTGGGGGTGTGTGTATCTGAGGTGCCTTTGGATACATCCCCCCTGTACTGTTTTGGTGCATGTGTAGGGGATGACAAGCATGGTATCAGGAATGACCTGGCACTGATGGTGTGCACCTGGGAGCCTTGTACCAGGAGTCCGTTACTGCACGGATATTGCTGTACCCCATGCTAACGACAGTTTCCACTGCATGCATCTTGAGGCTTACACTGCTGCTGTTGAGTAGCATTGCTATTAGTGTCCCATCCCATGTGATACCTGTGTAGGTGGCTATGTAATGTCAGCCTTGCATACAAAGGCAGTATGTGTGTAGCAACAGCCTCTGCCAATATACAACGGCCCATGGGTGACAGGTGCAAGCTGTCCAAGCAAAGCAATGTGGCATGTCCAGCATGTAATCCCACACTGACAGGCATTGGATCCCCTTTGGATGTCACTGAAAGATACGTTAAGTGCAGAAACCGATTATCCTGTCTACATATTGTGGCAGCATTCATGGTGAGGGTGAGATGCTACCCAAAGCCAGGGTCATACCAGCCTGTGCCACAACCTCAGAGAGCCCCTCCATGTCCCCTAACATGTAGTCCAGGGAGGTGCGTCAGAGGTCATACACACTGGCACAGACAATGACTGAGTCATACTGCTACATGACTTGGAGTGACTGCTTTGCTTGTGTTATGTGGTGGATCATAGTGCCCGACGGGCAGCTCAGCATGACCGTCACCTTGTTCAGCCTGGGAGCAGGACCACTGTGTACGTGTCAATAGAGGTACCTCATACAACTGTAGCAGGTGTGTTGTCTAGCCGTATGGCCTGACACTGTTTGGCACACAGGGTTTGTGAGCTATGTGTTGCATGTGCTCTGCTCTGGCGTAATGTTTGCTTGTGTGTCTGCTTTGCAGGTGTCAGCTGCTCAGGCAGGATGCAATTCTGAGAGCCCAATAATGTACCTGTGTGTGTCTGTGTTTGAATTGTGGTTGTGGTAGGTCTATGGGAGACTGGTACTGTATTCACTGTAGTATCCCACTCCACCTGACAGGGAATGCCATTGCTGTGTAAACAGAGCTTAGCCCCCATTTTGGCTATGTGGTTGCATCTCTCACATGTGTTGTACATGTATGGGAAGGGGAGAGGGTTGTCTGTGTACATGAGGCAGCTGTAACATTGCCATATGACTCACAGATTCACCAACTGGACCTGAGAGTAGATCGACAGGTGACCTTTGCACATGCTACCATAGCATTGTGACTCCCATACTAAGTAACGACACATAGGGCCAATGGGGAACAAGGTACTCAAGGTGACTATGTGAGGGTGTAGTGCTCCTGAATTGTTAGTGCTGGCATATATGAATGCTGTCTTGAGCAAATGTGAGGTAAGTCATATGCAATGTGTTACAGGCAAGCTACATGCAAACAGGACAAACACTGATGTTCTGTCAAGTGACACATGGACATCAGTACAGTAAGCAACACAGATGTCACTAGAGATCCACAGAGGCACTGTATATCTGCACTGCAGGTGGAATCAGTGTTTCAGGAACATAACAGGCAAACATGCATACAAACAAAGCTACAGTCAGCAGGCCTGTATGTAGACTATGCTACAACAAACAAGGTGTACGACTTCCAGTATGTAACAGTGCATATATGCAGGCACTCTAAGCCAGTACCCAGACATTTCCCGGTCAGACGGGCTGGGTCCAGCCGCAACCCCCACAAGTGTATAGACCACGTACCTTCGTAATGTTGAATAACTGGCCTGATACCCAAGTGCTCATACCTGTAATAATACACATGTCAAATAACAGACACGGAGCCCTCACTCAGCAGTACCAGACTTAGTATGATGTATGCTACCTGTCCTGGCACCACAGTATCCTTGACATGTATGGACACTCTCCCTCCTGTCATAGTTAGTTCTGTGTTTTGGTGCTGTTATGCATGGTATGAGGTGTGACCTTGTAGTGCTAGTGTGCTCTTGTGAGCCCTGAACCTGTTGTGTAGTACTGCACAGATATCAATATCCTGAAACATCTGCATTGCAGAGTTGTGTGTGGACAGCATGCAACTCGCAGTTGACATGGCCATCATTGAGTATCAATATGTACATTGTTGTATCCCCTGTGCTACCTATGTAGGTGGCCATCCCTTCACAGCCTCACCACCAGTATGCAAAGATGTGCAGACAGAACACTGTGGTAATTAGTATGGGTGTACAAAACAATACAATGACATTCATACTGTAACTGCATCAGGCATGCTGGTATATACCCACAATGCTATAATTACACTGTACTGTTGTCAACATCATACTATTACAATATGTCTATGTAGTCACCCTGTGCATCAGCACCATGTTAACCTGTTCCTGCACCGATGTTACAGATTGCAGGAGGTGACACTGTTTCATCATATGCACAGGGTGTGTACCTGGTATGCCTGAGTCTGCCACTGATACAACCAATTGACATGTCTGTGTGTGTTGGTGAGGGACAGCAGTACAAGATGGGGCAATGTTGATGCAGTGTATGTGTGTATGTGGTAGCCCTAGGTGTTATCACTTTGCATGTGTGTATGAATGCACACAGTCCCACCTCATGGCTGCCATATACAGGTGTTTGTGGACAGCCACAGACTGTACCTGCCAGGACATACAGATCACTGTCTGTGGCCACGGAGATGGTACCTGTGCCTGGCAGGGGTGCTATAGACCATATCAGGTACCAATCCAGACTGGGTACTGTCATCAGAAGCAGGTGTTCGTTGACTTGAGACAGGTCCCTGTTGGCACTGTCCAGCACCATGTGCACATGGTCTCCTGGGGCGGCCCAATGACAGCACAGACCCAGCATTTCTGGGGCTGCTGCTGGCACTATGTGAGTGGCCGTGGCCCTGTTGTCCTCTGCGATGGCTGCCAGCTGCTGCTGTTGCTGGCATATGGCCACGTCGACGCCTCAACTGTCCACCATTGCCCTGGCTCATGGACATATAGTTGTGGAACAGATCTGATGTGTCCCCACAACGTCTGTCAATGACCTCGGTGAAGTTGCGGATGGCAGCCACAACATCACGCATACTGTCACTCATGGCTGTGCGGCATGCTCTCAGCTCCCTCAGACCCTGTCTGGTGTACCGTTCCATACCTGACTGTGCCTGCATTACAGCCCGAAACATAGCTGGGGTTGAAAGACCTCTGTGGGCACATCTGACAGGGGTGGTACGCCCACGGATGCTCCCACGAGAACCCATGGATGTCTGCCTGTGTGGTACCGTGTCAGGGCCATGGCCATGGCTGCAGTGTGGGGATGCATGTGCCATTGGTACCACATTACCCTGGTCAATACCCACTGTATCCTGTCCATCACCTAGGGACATTGGTGACAAAGGATGACTGTGCGCATTGATGGGGTCGACAGCTGTGTAGTGTCAATTGGCTGACCAATGACAGACCCTGGCACACCTACCTGTGCCATTACACAGGTATCATCATCACTATCCACAGCAGCTGATTCAGGTTCCCTGCTGCATGACACCAGAGTAGCACCAGAACCTGTGGGAGTAAGACAGGAAACACAGTTTACAATGTGTACACAATGCCACCACTGATGCACACATGCACACATGGGCACATGCACACATGCACACATGGGCACATGAGCACATGCACACATGCACACATGGGCACATGGGCACATGCATACATGCACACATGCACACATGCACACACCTCAGTATATGAGATATCAACCCATAGACACAAACACACCTGCAATCAAACACATAGCACTACTGCTTCAGCCTATTATTACTATTAGTATACAGAGTAGTGAAGATAATGGTATTACACACTCACCAGCATGGATAGGCTGCCTTACTGTTACACCAGAGGGACCTGCGGAAAAGAGACATTTATCGTCAGTGGGCACAACTGTGCCATTGATACTGTGGGCATGATACAATTCAGTAGTACAACAGTTAGCTTCCACAGGTGTACTGCAGATAATGAGGTTATCACTAATGCACAATAATTACCAAGATAACAGCTACTAATCGAGGACACACCCCACACATGCATAACCTAACAGTGTACAGAATGGTCACTATACACATGGCATGTTACCTGCACACTCTGTGTCCTGCTGCTGTGTGGCTCCAGCCTCCATCATTACACATGTACGCTGTTGTTGTTGCTGCTGTGCTGGAGCCACAACACTCAGGAGTAGTCCCTCCAGTCTGGTGAGGGGGGGATGTCTAGCCACCCCACCACCTGTGGCAAGCTGCTGCCTGTTGATATCCGATGCACACAGACGGACATTTCTAATTAAATCACTGCAGTGATGGCGTACCTGCTCATATGTCCGGTTATGTGTGCCTATGTCATTTACCCGACGGACCAGGTCTTGCCACAGTGCAGCCCTCTCCTGCTGGTTCTGGCTGGTGTGGGAAAAGAGTACAGCGAAATCCCGCATCAGGCTCTGGTGTATCTCCTCCTCCTCTGCAGCGGTGTAGATTGGGTTCCGCTGGTGAACCATGGCCCAGAAAAGGAGAAGGGAAATTTGTCAGCAATATCTGTCAGCAGACTATAGCAGACATAATGCACATTATACTTGACTGCAGTGATATAACTTAGGCACCATATATAGCATCTGTCTGTCTATTGGAGGATACACATGTACATGACCAGATATCAGTGCTCATTCGACAACTGTGCAACAGTACCTGGCACACTCCATACAACAGACTAGTATACTGCAGCAGTCAACGCACTGTTTCAGGTACAATACACAACCTCACACTGGGGGTTTGAATCAAGGTACTGTATGGGGAACATTATCAGCCCATGCACTGCACACAATGCACATTACATATTTCACTGGTAATGCACACTACTCTTACTTGACATAACCCTACCTACACCACAGTGACATACAGGGTAACACAGCACAACATATGGCAATGTAGTATGTGTTGATCACAATACCACACACACCTGTCTCTGGCCTTACACCAAGGACACACACTACCATGATAGACAGACAGTCATGGTGAGCAATCACACCAGTACACAACATGCACCCAGTCATAGCACACTCATTTCACTTCACATATTCTGTTTGCAATGTGTTAATGGGTGTGTATTGTGTCCTAGGTAGGCAGTGTGCTGTTGGCCCTGGGCCTACAGCAGCATACTGTTATGCTACCCTGCCCCTTGTGACACATGTGTTATGATCGTACCTGCTCCTTACAAACAGTTAAACAGGGTGACTCATATGGCATATTACCTATCAGCATAACATTCAGCAGGGGTATGTCTGACAGCTACTCATGGAGAGCCTTGCTTCTTAATTCTGTGTGGTCTACTACAGGGTATGTCATATCTGTGGGTAGGGTCACATACCTCCACCATGTGCTCTATACTGCATTGACAAGGACAACAGGCATAGGTAATTTGTGTTGTGGATGTTGGAGGTGTTACCATGGTTGGGAGACAACTGTCATGGGTGTGACCGAACTATGTATATCCAGCAGTGGTAACCTCTATGTAGGTAGTCTGTGTGTGCTCTGTGGTGTTTGAGTGCATTGACACAGTTACTTGCATATGTCTGTGTCCTTCACCATATCTGTAGCTGTCATGGGAGGTGCATACCGTGTAGGACATTGTGGGGTGTGGAGGGGTACAGTGACCTACATGTCCATAGCTGACGCACCATGTCCGCTGACACATTCCATGTACAGGTATTACAGGACTAGTGTGCCACTGTGTATATCGATGTGGAGCCTATTGTACACTTGTTGTCCCTGTTCCCCCCTGACACATGCAGTGGTGGGCAGGCATGTACATATGTGGTGGTTACTGGTGTCAGTGATTTTGAATGGGGTATGGTACTCCAGTATCCACACTGGTGTTCACTCCATGCCTGTGACACCAGGCACCTGCAGCAAGACATCTGCACACATGTGCCTCACACAGTCTATATATATGTATATATATATATATATATATATATATATATGTATATATATGTATTGATATATTTATATCTGTATATGGATATATATCTGTTTGTATATATGTATATATAATATGTATATATAGATGTAGATATATACATATAGATGTGGGGAGAGAGGGGGAGAGAGTGAGAGAGACACAGGGTGAGTGTGAGTGTGAGGGGTGGGACAGAGAGTGAGAGATAGTCATATACAGACATATCTGTTGTCAGTCAGATCTATCTGTATATGTGTAAGTCTCTACAGATATCTATATATGTATGTGTGTATTACATATATCTGTATGTACATATTCTACCAATCTCGATGTCTGTGCAGTAAGTGAGAACCTGGTTCAAGGCTCCTGAGAGCACACCAGCGGTACCAGGCTATACCCCGTATCATGCATTTTGGCCCCAGGACTCGGGACAAAACAAAAAGGGAGGGGGTGTGTCCATATTCATGGAGGACACACACACCTCTAGGTTAGTGGCAACACATGAAGCATCACAGACCATCCAGGTGCAGATAGCGGTAGGCAAACCTGCTATACAACTGGTAGCATGTCACAGACCACCCTCCCAATCTCAGGGACCACAGTCGGCCTTCCTGTAGACATTGGAGGATATGAATGTCCCACCACACACCATCATATTGGGATAGTGCGACTACGCTAACATACACTGGGTGCACTATTCTACCCCAAACACCCTAGCCCAAAGGTTCCCGGAATTCACTATGTCAAATGCAATGGAACAGCTAGTCACCTCTCCCACAACAGGAGATAATATACTAGACCTGATCATCACAAACATGGGGACAATGTGCTACACACTGGAAGTATACCCCTCACTAGTCACATCTGACCACAGACTAATCCCCCTGGATATACATATCCCACCTCCCCCACAACACAACAGACTACAGTGGGAAACCCCTCACATGCCGACTTTACACGTCTTATAACTGAGTTGGTATCCTTAATGCCCACTGGGCCAGTGTAATCCACTTCCCACAATGCAGACACCCTCACATATGCTTCTACAGACATCTCCAAGAATGCATGGATCATGCAATCACAAATGGAACCATGACCCTCTCCACCAAGGGCAGGCGTCCTGTCTGATGGACCCCAGCATTGAACAAATTGTATAAAAACAGATGGTAGCTACTGCACGGCAGAGCATACTTCCATAGAGCTACGGCATCTCTCATCAGCAGTAGTAGAAAGATAAGTTTTGTCATTCAAACATGCAAGGCCAACAATGAGAGGGACATCGCTATGGTCACTACAGATAACCACAAGGTCTTCCTCTGCTATGCTACACACCTGGGTGGGAACCCTCAGTCGTGTTCACAGTTAGTTCACAGTGACATACGCTACACTGAACACACAGATAATGCCAACAGTCTGGCAGACAGGTTCAGTGCAGGTTTCTCCACTCCCTCACCCACACATGTGGAATTACTTATCCCAGCTGACTGTAACCTCCCTGTCATCTCAGATGTCCAGCTGGGAACCACCCTCAGCAGAGCTGTAAACACAGCATCAGTGGGACCCAACGGTATTACAGGTTGCATGCTACGTGAACTGCAAGAGGAGCTACACATGCACATTACATGCTATTCAGCCATAGCCTTACTACAGCATATGTACCTGGACACTGGCATACAGCAACAGTAGTCCCACTGCACACAGGAGGCACCTCTACAGACCCTGGTAACTACCGCCCCATAAGCTTAACCAGCCTGGTCTGCAACACTATGGAAAGTATCATTATGGTACCCATACACAGAGACATTGGGGACTTAGACACTTGATCCCACCCAGTTTGGCTTTGTAGAGGGCAGATCCTGCCTTATGAACCTGGTTGACCTTTTCAAATCAGTCACTTTAGCCATTGCTGAGGGCATAGCGGTCCATACAGCCTACCTGGACTTGCCTACAGCATTCGATACAATACCGCACTCTGCCATCATAGACACGATAAACAGCTGACATGTAGATCCATATGTCACATGATGGGTTGCAAACCAGATAACGGATAGAAACCCTATAGTCAACCTTACTGGTGCCATGTCAGACTCAGAGCCAGTCACATGTGGTGTCCCACAGGGCTCTGTCCTGGGACTGCTCATGTTCGGCATATCATTCTCAGATGTGGAAGCAGACATGGGAGGGTAGTGGCTGACAATGTTTAAAGATGACTGCATACTAGGCGCCATAGGCGATACACCTGCTGACACATACATCCTACTGACAGGCCTCACGGACACCAACAACTGGTGGCGGAGTCATGGCCTGAAACTGCATGCCACGTAATGTATACTCATACCCTTTTGGACGGACAAGGTACCTACATATTATCACATAGACAATAACCCACTGAGTACAGACAAAGTAATCAGAGACCAGGTGACACTGCAATGCTGACCTCTCATTTGACACCCACGTTGCCGAAGTGGTTGGAAGGACTTCCTACCTTGCCCACCTTATCATGAAGGGATTCACATCCACATCAAAAGGGGTCATTGTACCCCTATACTCCTCCCTTATCAGGCCCATGACTGTGTACTATGCCCCATTTGGTATGTACCTCACCTGGCACTTGCAACAGCTAGGGGGAACCCCATGAGTACATCACCAGGAGGATCAAGGGTCTGCAACAACTGTCATATGCTGCCAGACTAATGTAACTCATGCTCTATTCCATAGCATACTGCCTACGTAGGGGTGATCTGTGCCTGATATAGTAGGCCATGTCCAATCTGGTAGTGATGGACATGTTCCACCTCATACAATCCAAATCCATCAGAAGCACGACAGCTACAGATTTAAACCTCAGCACACATATGAATAGGACATACTGTAGGGACAGATCCATCACTAAAAGGCTTCCCATACTGTGGAACAGGATCCCAGTTCATGTTAGGTAGAGACCCTCACTGACACTCTTCATGTGCATTCTTGACAAGTGGATGGGAGATCATAGGTTTACAGCAGGGGTCTTCTCTGTGTCACTGCTAGACAGAGGCACAGTACACTAATGCTATTATGTAGGGGGGTCTTCACTGTGTCACTACTATACAGAGGCGCAGGTTTCTAAATCTATTCTATACACTGTCTGCAGATAGCCTAGCACTAAACTATGCCACTGGGAAACTATATCTGTCTATGTATTTCTACATCCCTCTCTATCTATGTATACACATATGCATATTATATATATATATATATATATATATATATATATATATATATACATACATATCTCGATATACATACATATACACATGTTTTATATATATATATATATATATATATATATATATATATATATATATATATATACTCCTTTTTAGTTCCACATATGTATACACACAGTAACGTACTACTGAACGCCCATTACTGTACCACCTACTTGTACATTGCACTACAACCTACATTGCTATGTGCACATAGCTACCATCACATACATATGTATGTGGAACCTTCAGTGACAGTTTCAGTATGTCCCCGTCCCTATGCACATCCTCATATACATAGATACAGACCAATAACACATCTGGAGGGTTCACAGTATGTAGAGTATTATAGTAGTACTTTACATTACCTGTGTTTGTTGCAGCTGTTTGTGTAGGCTTGCAGTTGCTTGGCCTGCTGTCTGCCTCTTTGCTTTGTTGTTTCAGGTTTGTTATTTCTTTCACTTTCTTTCTTTCTTTCTTTCTGTTTTTCTTTCTTTTTTTTTTGTTTTCTCTCTCTCTCTCTCTCTTTCCCTCTCTCTCTCTACCTCCAGCGGGTGAAATGACAGTATTGCATGTGTGGACTGGGAGTACAGGATGCTTTTGTAGGTATCTGCACATGCCCATGTGATGGCCTCTGCACCAATTGTTAGCCAGCATTTGCTAATTGCATGCAACCTGTTGTGTAGTGATTGCAGTTCTCACTGTGATTACAGGCCTGTGCTATAAAAAGGTTTGTTAGGTAGGCATAGCCCTTTCAGATTATCAGGGCGGGGACCATGCTGGTTTGCTGTGGACACTGTTCTGTGAGTGTAAGGGTTGGTATGTCTCTCATATTTCAGGCTGTGTTGTAGACACTGCAATGCATGTTGTTCTGTAAGCTGAGTATTCCTTCCTCCAGTGTCCTGTTCTCCGTGTGTATGTAAAATGACACCTATGACTAGTAATACTGTGTATATGGGTGTGTGTGCTTGCCTGTGGGGATTGTGGTGTAACTGGTATATAGCAGTGGCTCTTGCTCTATGTTGCTATGGCTTCAATATCTGGCCTTTACATTCACTCCTTGTATGCCTGCTAGGTGCCTTTCCTGTTATGTGTTGCTATGGCTTTTCTATTTTCCATTTACATTTACAGCTTGTAATGCTTGCTAAATCTGTTTAGCCAGCAATTCCCTATGTGTTTGTTGTGGTAGGGTGTTACTGCATGCAGTATGGTCTGGCCATGGTATGGGCCTTGACACTTACAGGGGTATTTGATCATGCTGCTGAGCAGGCCTCAGATACTCTCCGGTGCATCTTTTATCAGCCTCATGGAATGGTACATAGCAGTGGGTTACTCCAGTGACATATTCTGATACTCTGCAGTTGTGACTGTGGGTTATTTCAAGCATATGTATTAGTACACCATTTGTGCCGTGCAGGTGGTGCATACCTTCAGTCAGTCATAGTTACCATTGCATGTGTGGTTACACCTTTCTGCCTACTGTTAGTACATTTGGCAGGGTGTCAGTGGGGCACAGTTGACATTTGTTTTCACATCAGGGACATCCCTGTAACTCAGTCACAGTTGCTATGTCTGAACTCTTAACTATTCAACTATGGCAGTGTTTATCCTGCTCTGAATATGTGTGTGGCTTGCCAGATGCTACTGTGACATTATTACCTCGTAGCTACCAACTAGCATGACTGTTTCTCAGCACACAGTACTATTTTACAAATCCACTAGATTTGACAGTAAATATACATGACATGCTTTGTGTACTAGACATGTGTATTCCCTTTACATTCATTCCTACTATTTTATGATATATTTCTTTCAGCACAATGCTCTTGTATAGCACTCATGGTTTAGTGGTAAGTCATGCAGACTAGTGTTTCCAAGGTCCTGGGTTCGAGACTGACGGAGGTATTTTATTTTGCTGTTGAGCAAACTACAGGCCTTGTCATTCAGAGTGACTAAGGCACTTTTAAGCAGTTGTAAGCGGGTTAGCGCTGGTTTGCGCGGAGGTCACGCATGCGCACTGCCGCTTAGCTTCGCACACACCCGCTTACTACTGTTTAAAAGTGCTTACTCTCGCGCACACCCGCGCTATTTTCTTTGAAAGAAAAGAAAATGGGGAGATAGGAAAGTGGTGAAAAAGGGGTCACAAAGAGGGTAGGACAGTAGGAAAACAAGCTCGGGTTTTGCAGGAGGGATGTAGGAAAGGCCCATAGCTGCCCATTTCTTCGTCAGCAACAGCTGTGCATATGTTTGTAATTTGGTGTGAAATTTGAAACCTTCCACCCCTGAGAGAGGTGTAAGGACAACAATAATACTTGTTGTACAGTCAATTGTAATTGCCAGTTTACATGTCCAGCAGACGTGTGCAAAACGGGCAGCTATGTATGGGGCGTAATTTTTTTTTTTTCAGGTGAGAGTGGTATGTCAAGTACAGGAAGTCGGTATAGCTGGGGAGGTAGGTTGGGGAGGTTAACAGACAAGACAAACAAGATGCATACAGGGGCAGTGTATGACAGATGTGGGAGGGTTACACAATTGACGGGGACGGATGTTTTGATATCTATAGCCCATGAGCCCACAGATGGCAACAGTGGAACTGAGATCCCCACCCATGGGCAGTTGCCACTGTACCTTCACTGCCCAGGATGGGGCTGTACTGGGGGCTGTGTAGGCCGGGCAGCAGGCACGCCCGTGAGTTATGCCACCCGTGCCTCAAGCTAGCGTAGGGGCCCAAGCACAGCGTTCCGGATCTCCCTACGCACCACAGTCCGGACACTACGGAGGGTGAGTGGATGTTCTCCTCCGGCCATGCTTGCAGAGGGGGGACGAGCCCCATCCCCTGCAGCGCTTCCACCTGCAGGTGGCACAGAGCCACAGGAGGAGGGTCCGGTCTGGGCACTACTGCCAGGTGCACTCGCCAGCTGAGGTGTGAGAGGTGGGTCCGCTGGAACCCGCCTTCCCTGTCGTCCTATGTTTTGCATTATGTTATGTCAGTTTGGGTTAGTAACGTACAATACCATTCACAATTAGTTGTAACAGCATGCATTAGTATTCCCATTAACCAAGCACCCAAAAATTCAAGCCATTGAACAGCAAGCATAACACATGCATAATTTGAACAGCAATACACATTCCAACAACATGCAGGGTTGATTGATGGCAACAGGCCATCAGGTTTGGATGTATGAACGGGGCAGATGCATCAACGTACATGCAAATATGTATGAACCAACAGGACAAATGTCCACGGGTGTTAATTGTGATTGCACATACCCATTTCATGTGGAATGGATTATTTGTGGTTATAGGGTAGGGTGAAGAAATATTTAATTAACAACTTCAAATACCTATACATATGATGTACATTTCTACTAGCTTCAGATATATACACACTACAGGTCTGCCTACAGTTTCCTATGTGATAACTACTTCAGGTTGGTGATAGGAATGTTACTGCTACATCAATATACATTTCATATTTATTCATACACATTCATATCTGGCTCTGTTCAGCTACATCATCCTGCTACATTTGCTTTATATGGCTATAGACAACTGTGGATGTTTGGTATTTCAGACAATCATACTATCTGCATATTGCAGACTGAGAGCAACATATCCAGAGTTTGGGACACACATTCCAGCTTCAGTACTGTTTTCAACACATGTTGCTGTTTGGTTCTGCCTGTCACATTCATTTCAGTCTGTACTGACTGCAGTATACTTTATTCAGGTGTTATTACTACTTTATTGGTGGATTCATACCTCTTTCTCACACTCTCTTGCTTGTTTTATTTTTACAATTCAGGATGGTACTTAATTCTAGGCTTTATTGACATGTTTTACCTTTAGTTATAACAATCCTTTCCAACAGTCTCACTTATGTCATGTTTCATGATTTCAACAGGGATATATTTCACACATGTGTTTTACTCAGCTTCTGCAGCTGTACTTTTCTTCCTGCTGCAGGTTATGTACTATTATATTACAGATGGGACATCTTTATTTCAGACTTGTTTCATTGTTATGTTTGGATTACAGGCTGCATCACACTTTTGTAATCAAGCAATACTTGCAAACTCTCTTACACTGTTACTTGCACATTTTATTAATTAGTGACTACACTGCACTCTTTTGCTAATTGTTATACTTATATATTTATTTACAGTTACAGGGAGAGAATTACTGACCTGCCTGGTGGCGCAACCACACCGGCCTATCGCCATAGGCTCGACGGTTCGCAGAACGGACACCTGCAGCTGTAATAGAATTGAAGTAATATTGGAATACACATCTCCATAATATCAGCTAGGTTAATTTCTTACATACATAATTACATGTAACTTACTCAGTAGTGGGGCTTTGGGCATTTGCCGGGCCTCCTGGATCCAACAGTTCAGTTGGTCCTGCTTCCATCTCTTCAGGTCCGCATGGTGGTGACAGACCTGCTCACCAGTCCTTGGTATTCCTGTGGCACTGGTGAGATCACGTGCCAACCGGTCCAACGCCTCAGCCCTATATGCTCCCCACAGGACCTGGCCCTGCATGAGTTGGGCCTCATGATTATGGACGAGGAGCCAAACCATATATTTGGACTCCTCAATGCCCCACCTCTGTGCTCGGAAGCAACTACCCTCTCCTACACCTGACATCCTAGCTGCAAATCGGTTCCACAATCGGTTATGCTGTGTATTCCCACCTATGGGGCTTATATATGCCGTTTTTCCCACACTTATCTGTGATTGGCCATTTTGGAATTGTATCAGCTTCACAAAACCTGCTTTGTCATGCTCCTCTTTCTATTCATTCCTATATATATGCTATTACTGCATTTCTAAGTGCAACTGTCATGGCTTAGTGGTTCAGTACTTTGACTATGGTGCATGGTATCCTGGGTTCGAACCTGGCCATTGCTTTTTATATTTTATGACTTCTACACAGGCTAGGAGGTGTGTCTGTGTAAAGGCAGTTTTGATACAGCTTGCTCAACGTTGCCCGTCAGTTAGCTTGTTGGCGCGGTGCACAGCTCCATGCAAATGGATCGCGCTGGTTTACGCATGGTTTGGCTGTCAGCACGCATATTATGCTCAACTCAGCTACAGGCACACAGTTTCAGTGTGTTAAAATGCTGCTCAACCCTGGACACTCATTTTACACCTATTAAACCACTGCTCACCTACAGGCACTCATTTTACACCTGTTGTAACACTGCTCACCTACGGGCACTCATTTTACACCTGTTAAAACACTGCTCACCTACAGGCAGATATCCTCAACTTGTTACACTGTAGCTCAGCTATAGGCACATCTGACATTTTTTTTTTTATCTCTCATTTCTTCAAAATACATGGCCCATTTCATTACATTTTACATAAAATATAATTTTATATATGTACATATATGTCAGGGAATTGTTTCGTGCTTATTTCACTAAAAATAAAATTTGATGCTGTGGGGGCTCGAACCATGACTGCCTGCTCTTCAGCCAACGTCTCTACTGCTACGCTATTGCTTCTTGGCTTACTTTACATATTTAGTTCTTATATGCTTTTCCACTGACTGCTAACTGTGGCTAAGCGCCGGGCACGCCCACGCAAACGAACGCACTCACGGGCAAACATCTTTACAACTTATAAAAAAATATATAAGATGTTCATTTATACATTTTATGTTCATAGTCTGTGGGGGCATGTGTTGTGTTATGTTTATTCACATTTCCACGGACTCTGTCATGAGCGTTTACTTTCGGGACTTTTACTCTTCTGGGGGCGTGTCCGTTTGCAGGGCTCGCCCTACGGACATGCCCCCTACTGTCTTACATGGACTGTGTTAGCCTTAGGTGTGATTCAGCATGCCCTCATGCATATGCATGACATGCTGACATTACACCGTTTAACTGCAGCCTCCGTGTAAGCCTTGTAACTCTTACACGGAGGCTTCGTGAATCCTGCCCATAGTCTAATTACACCACGATACAGCAAACCTATCAGCAACATCAATTAAAAGCAACAATCAGTCTTCTTAAAAGAACAGTCAACCATAAAGAGTGCATACATTTAAAAATATCAAAGGGTGTATATACAAAATTTACATATCTAATAAAAAATATTTTTTTCCTCACTCTGTTGTTTAGATTATACGATTGGATTGAATGTAACCTTTTTTTTAAGATCTGGATATTTATCTGCTTCTAGTTGAATAATCCATTCATACTCCTTCATATCTATACTATTAACTAAATCATAACGCCTAACATTTGGATACATAACATGTATAGCTCTAAAGTTGAACTGGTGTGTATCATCAGTTTCCCTTATATGTTGGGCCAGAGAGTTGGTTAATAATTTCCTGCGTATCTCAGACCTGTGCTCTATTATCCTGTCCTTTAACATTCTCATTGATTTTCCAACACAGAAACTGAAACATTTGTTGCATGTAGCAAGATATATAATAGATGGTGTATTACATGTTGCAGTACAATGGGAGGTATATTTCCTACCACTAACAGGGTGTATAAATTCCATTGATTGATGCATACTAGAGTAATATGAACAATTATGACAAGGAAAGGTTCCCTTTCTATTGAACACAGGAGCAGGTTTATTATTTAGGGAGAAATCCTTGTAACATAACAGCTTTTTTAGATTACTACAATTGCAAAAAGTAAACAAAGGTCTGTCTGGAAGCCATTTTTCATAGCAAGGTATGGCCTTTAAGATATCCCAGTTATTCCTAATACATTCTATTGTCTCACTAGCCGTACTAAAGGTCATATGATATCTTAGAGATTGTGAAGGAGCTGGATTTATTTACTTGCACCTTCTTCTTATATATACATGTCTCCAAACGAGACCCTGTTACTTGTAGCCTTAAGTCTAAAAAAATTCAAAGAAGTTTCAGAGAATGTCATTTCAAACTTCAGAAACTCAACCGTGCTATTTAGATAGTTAAAGAAATCCTGCAAGTCTATGGCATTTCCATGCCAAACCAAAAAAATATTGTCCACAAAGCATTTGTATACTAAAATATTCGGGGCATATAAATTAGCTTTACCATACACATTTATCTTTTCCCTTTTTCCAGAGTTAAATTTGCATAGGTATTGGCTACAGCAGTGCCCATGGCCATTCCTGATATCTGATGGTACACCTGCATATTAAAAGTAAAAATATTATTCTCCAAAACCAGTTCTAATAATTCACAGATAGTCTCAATGCATCTATCAGAAAAAGAACCATATTCCTGTATGATCTCCCTTATACAGTCAATTCCATATCCATTAGGAATGATGGTAAAAAGAGACTTTGTATCTAGTGTTACCAAGAGGAAACGGTCATGGGCACCGCTATCATACCAACCATGCAACTGGGTTAGGAAGTCACCAGTGTCCTTAATATAGCTCGGTATATGCCTCAAATAACCCTTTAACACATCCTGTATATATACAGATATGGCCTCCGTCATTCATCCACTCCTCGAGACTATTGGTCTTATCAGAGGTTTCACTAAAGACTTATGTATTTTAGGGAGTCCATAAAGTACAGGAATGGTTGGGCATGGTACACTTAGAAAATGTAAGGTGTCAATGTCTATATCACCCATCACTTGCAAATCATAGATACACATATTTATTTTACTTATCATGGTATCTATTTCTTTATTACCAATTGGTTTGAAAGTCTGTCTATCTGATAGCAAGTCCGTCATAGATTGCAAATATTCCTCCATATCCATTAATGCAATGGCACCCCCCTTATCAGCTTCCTTTATAATTACTTCATTATTGTTTTGCAATGATTTCAATGCTTCAAATTCCTCAGCAGTTAAATTATACATTTTTTGAAACTTTTTTTACTGTAAAAGTCATGGATTTGTTTTTCACATATGTTATTAAACACACTAATAACAGAGTAACTAACAGGAATAAAAGTGCTACTCCTTTTGAGATGACTACCCATAGAGCTACCACTATCCTTAAAGATATTTTTCAAATTCAGACTCCTTGAAAACAAGTTTAAGTCTGTAATTGCATTGACCAAATCATCAGTTCCAGCAGGAACAAACTTGATTCCATGCGTATAATAATGACATCTCTGCCTTGGAAAGTTCATACTTAGAAAGATTTAAAACCAAACAACGATTCAGTAAATTCCTAGAATATTCTTTATTAGAAGTCATTGCTGTCTGACTGTTTTGTATAGTATCAGGCAGATTCACAGCTTGCATATGGATATTAATATATTCCAATTGTTCATTATACTGGTTAAAGTCATTTGAATCAGGGCTGTTGTCGTACAACCAGTAACAGACAGTCCCATTGCCAAAGGGCTTTCCAATGGCCCTACACATTCATTTATATGGTTAGAAATGTTTGAATCAAGTTTATTACTGGATGACCATTCAATTAAAGGATGATTGGATAACCTTGTAAAAGTTCCTTTATCAGAAGTTAACCCTATCTGGTTATCTTGTACATTGTTAGGCAAGCTCATAGTTTGCAAAGGATTATTAACGCATTCCAATTGTTCATTATGTTTATCAAAACCTGTTGCCCTACAACCACTAGCAGATAGTCCTACAATCAAAGGGCCTTCTAATGACTCTATACATTCACCTATACCATTAGAGGTATCCAAACCAGGATCTCTTGACACATTAACACATTCTAATTGCTCATTATATTGGTTAGAATCAATTCCATCAAAACACGCTATCACATAAACATTTTCAAGCAGTTCTACAGCAAAAGGACCTTCTGGTAGCTCTACACATTCATTTACATTAATAGAAGTGTTTGAACCAAAATCTACTGTTGTATGGCAAGTTTGATAAGCAGTTTGCAAAATCGCATTTGAGGCATACTCGAGATAGAGTACATCCATCTAAACAAATCACTGATTCATTAAATACAACATTTCTTGTTTTTTGGCAGTTATTAAATGGTTAACAAGTCAGGCGGCATTCTGCCAAAGTATCATGTCCATTCAAATAGTCAAAAGTATTACTACAACCAGATATATCATTACCATCATGATTTATTGTCATAAAGAAGTTATTCCCTGAGTTCCAAATTCAGTAGCATGCCGCCAAAGTCTTTCATTCATTCAAGCAGTCAGAAGCATTTTTAACACAACTTACTGTTGTTTCAAAGCTCTGCTTCTCGTCATTGGACCATTCGAGATTTCGACCACTACCTTGATGTACCACGTTCCTGAACAGCCAACTTTTCTGGCAGATGCACTCTGATACCCTGGTTTGTCTCACAAAAAGAAGAATTTGAGACCATGCTTTTATTCTGCATGTTCTCTTTTACTTCAGTTAGACGCATATCTGCTGCTGGTCTCGCCTGAAGCTCACTAGAGTGCAATGACGTCATACGCATGTCTATGACATCTCTGCTGGTTTCTGATTGGTCATTAGGTGGCAGGGTCCCTGTGGACGATATTTTTTTGGTTTGGCATGGAAATGCCATAGACTTGTAGGAATTCTTTAACTATCTAAATAGTACAGTTGAGTTTCTAAAGTTTGAAATGACATTCTCTGAAACTTCTTTGAATTTTTTAGATGTAAGGCTACAAGTAACAAGGTCTCGTTTGGAGACATGTATATATAAGAAGAAGGTGCAAGTAAGTAAATACTTACATAAGAATAGTATGCATGCAAAAACAACTTTAAAAGTGTTCTTAAGCGTCAGTACCTCCGAGCTAACAGATTGAATGCCAAACTAAATGTCTGTGAAGTGCAGATGCAAGAAATGACCAATTACTTTTTAGAAAGGAGCTATAAAGAAAATGAAATAGAACTGGCTAGGAATGATGTTTTACAACTGAGAGATTCAAGGGCAAAACCCTATTTTTCCCAGCAGGGCATGCTAGCTCTGATGATGTAAATCCAACAATAGAATGTGTTATTATGAATAACTGGGACATCTTAAAGGCCATACCTGGCCATGAAAAATGGCTTCCAGATAGACCTTTGTTTACTTATCATAGTAATCTAAAGAAGCTATGTTACAAGGATTTCTCCCTAAATAATAAACCTGTTCCTGTGTTCAATAGATAGGGAACCTTTCCTTGTCATAATTGTTCGTGATGCTCTAGTATAAATCAACCAATGGAATTTATACTCTCTGTTAATGGTAGCAAATATACCTTCCATTGTACTGCAACATGTAATACACCATCTATTATATATCTTGTTACATGCAACAAATATTTCAGTTTCTACGTTGGAAAATCAATGAGAAGGTTAAAGGATAGGATAATAGAGCACAGGTCTGAGATACGCAGGAAATTATTAACCAACTCTCTGGCCCAACATATAGGAGAAGCTGATGATACACACCAGTTCAACTTTAGAGCTATACATGTTATGTATCCAAATGCTAGGCGAGGTGATGCAGTTAATAGTATAGATATGAAGGAGTATGAATGCATTATTGAACTAGAAGCAGATAAATATCCAGATCTTAATAAACAGGTTACATTGAATCCAATCTTAAAATCTAAACAACAAAGAATGAGGAAAAATAGTCATTTATTAGATATGTAAATTTTGTGTATGCACCCTTTGATATGTTTAAATGTATACACTCTTTATGGTTGACTGTTCTTTTAAGAAGACTGATTGTTGTTTTTAATTGATGTTGCTGATAGGATTGCTGTGTCATGTGATGTAATTAGACAATATTTAAAAATGCTGTTTTTCTGGTTATTGTATGTAAGACACTGAAGAAGGATAGATTGTATCTAAAAGCTTCGTCATTTTATTAAAGCATTTGACGATATGGAATACTACTTTTTCTTGCTTAAGGGAAAAGATACTCAGCTTGGCTCACAAACTAGCCTTTCCATTGCAGAGCTGATCAATATATATGTATAAGTGATTGAAGACTTGTTTCAGTCACTTGGGGTGACAGTTGTAAGTCTGCATCAGTCTTTACATCGTGTGGCTGGTGAGAATTGCAGTCACTGGCCTGTCTATAAACAAAACATAGGCAGAACTCTGGGAGGACATATGCATGAATGTGTGTATAAAGAGTACCTGGAATTATAGCATGTTGAGATATGGCGCTCAGATAAGAAAGGTATAAAGTAAAAAAAAAATAGTAAAAGACACTGCAGGCCAAACACCATTGGCCCTGGCTCTTGCAACATTCTCTTGCTAGAAAAAGTCAAATTCCTGAATATGGATGGCACTGTACTATACCAAAAAAAAAACAGATAATGATGGCGGTATAGTTGAAAGGAAAACATATTGGTTGAAACTAGGCCTGTGAGTGTGAAAAAAGCCATGGAAAAATTATTTTTTTCCTGATTTACCTTGATTATTTATTTATTTATTTGTTTATTTGTTTGTTTGTTTGTTTAGCATATTTGGCATTCAGTGATGTATGCTTATTCATGTGGACCAATTGCAGCCACTTCCCAGATTGTGACATTAAATTTAAGTGTTCTTTTCACTTTTATTGACTATATTATTATTAATTTGTCTTGTTTACATACTATAGCATTAGCAATTATAATTTGTTAACTGCTTCATGAATGCACCATCTATGATTCATTTCATAGTTAAAAACAATGGAACTAGCTCAATGCAGCTAAACTTACAAAAGTGTATCTTAAATCTTTTATTTTTCTGTCTGTTCTCACAGTATCATTCCTATATGTGTCAACACTCCAACTTCACCCCAGTAGGATGATGACATATACTAAGTTTTATTAATATAAAAACAAATGGCTTTGTCTCTGTCTACACATTTTTGAGCACAATGAAACATGATGTACATGTGCTGCAGGAAGCTGTTTTACTGGGGATACTGCATGAAAAATCAAGTTGTACAGTAGAAGAGCTTTAGTTGGGATAGTCTCACAGCAGAAGAGGGAGGTGGAGGTTGATATAATGGTTAAGGCATTTACCTCACAAAAACAAGGTACAGGGTTTGATTCTCACATTTAGAAGGGAATTGGCTAGGCTTAAAATGGCCCACAAGGGCAGCTAGCCTAGTACTTTGCTATAAACCTATGGTGCTTTACCATGTTAAAGTTCGGTGCATACTTGGATCCAGGTATGGACTGAAAGGGTTATGGAGGGTAAGGGATAATGCAACAGGAGGCGGTGCAAAGCATGAAACAGTAGTTGAAGTATAACATTTAATTTCATTTGTATGCATTTATATGATTGAATGCATATTGTTTTTCCATTTCCACAATTTGTAGGTACAATTCAATGCACTTTAGAAAACATGCAATTTTCCATATAGTGTGGGTAAGAAAGCAAAAATGGACAAAAGTAACTGCAGCAAAATCATCCTTCACATTGGAGATGAAGTGTATGTGGTCTTAGGTTCAAGGGCTTTGGACATGCAACTTCTATGGCATAGGCAATACAATAAAACAATATGCTAGATAGAATGCTTCAGTAGTTCAACCCACCCTGATGCTCTGTAACTGCCAGTAAATTTATAAAACTGCATCAGAAAAAAGTATGGCTCCAAAGAAAATTAAATGCCCATTCAAAGAACATTAGAACTTGTGTGCACCCATCATTTTCCCAGTGAGCCTGCTGAAACATGAGATACAAAAGTCATGCTAATGATCTTTCATTTTTTTGCAGAGTAAGAAAATTATCCAAAGCTATCCATTTTCAAACATGAAGCTCATGATCTGCATTTTTCACCATTGCATGCCCTCCCAACAAGACTTGAAACCCAAGTGGACTGGGTGGCCACATATTAGCCTAACAATATCCATGCAGTATACAGACAATGTCTATCCTGTTTCATACATCCAAAGAACAAACTCAACACAAGTTCAGTTTGAGATATTATGCCTAATTAGATTGGCAGCATAGACATTCTTAATTTCTTACATGCACTTAAGTCATGGAATTGTCATCTATATTTGATGCTCCTGCTGTTGACTGTCTGGTTTCCTGCTTTTAGAAGTGTTTCTCTCTGATCCTGGACAAGTATAACCTTTCATGAATACTGAGTGTTTGTAGTACTCAGTAAGTGATCTTGGATGCATGTAAAGTCTGGTTAGTTCACTGCAGCATCAAGGAGTAAATGCAAAGCCCTGTCCAGAGCAAGTGTCAGTTCCTATATTCAAAAAAGAGTTCTTAAAACAGTAAACATTTCTGGAAAGAATGAAACAAACTGTTAAAATGAAATATGAGAGGAACGTACAGCCCACAAGTATAACACCAGTGATGACTTTGCCAGTTATTTTAGGAACTTTATAAATAGCCCCCCCCCCCTTAACCAGATTGCAGAGTTAGACTATGCCCAATCCACCACAATAACTTCTCCTTCATCCTCCATCCAGTGCTGCTGACTTAAAACTTCCCACTGACTATGAAATGATATGGTACAGCTGAAGCTGATGACCTCCCACCTAAATCCCTGATGATGGCTGCCCATCAAATTGAAAACCCAGTGTTACTCCTCTTTAGAAGTCACCATCACACAGTTATGGAAATATAATCACATCAACTACCTATATACTCGATTCATACATGATTACTAGGCTAACTAATCAGACTGACAACATAAACCTTTGTGGTTTCTTTCATGCACTTGAATCATAGAATAGTAATTTATAATTGATGCTCCTGATGTTGATTCCTGCTTCAAGGTAGGGTAGAAGGTGCTAGGTAACAGATGCAAACACATCTGTACAATGGGACCACTTGCAAAACCTCTTAAAACATTGTTCATCTTCAATTTCCATCCCACCTCTACAGTATTAACCTAACAATAGGAAAGTAGTGCCTGTTATAATAAACTTACCAGGTTAATTTCAGAGCTGATCAGGAAAATAGGTCAACTAGAAACCATGTCCAGAATAACTATATATACATTTAAAAATCATATGTAGGGTTATAAGAAAGCTTTGATCAAATTTGTTCAAAGACAGACGGGGCTTATTGGTTTTAACACGTGTCAGTATGACTGCTATCAATAATGTAGGGTTGGAGCTGACCATAAAGAGGTTGGAATCCCACTACTTCGTTTGATATGACATACATAAAGGACAATTTGTATTGCGTGTATGTTAAATGTGCAGTCCTTCCTTGATAATTACCAAGCCCTGCTGCATTCAAATAAGCTTTACACTGTATTGTCACATATCAGTTTTAAAACTACCTGGTTTTCAGCATTTATCCAACATTATACTGATTCCACTGAGACCATTGCCTTCCACTATTACATACACTCACATAATACTTTGTTGAGTAGGGAAGATAAACTGTAAGTAGACAGAAACAGTATTCCATTTCCCAGTTTAGGCTATTAATGTTAACAGTTAGGCAAAATTAAAAAAAAAAGAGGGAACATGCCAAATATGTAAGTGGTAGGGATTACCTCTGAGTAACAATCTTCAAATAGTGCATTAGTAAACATGTTTAACCCATTAACTTAATAAGCAGCCTACAACTCACAACCAGTTAAAGTTGTATAATGCAACTCTAAATTAGAAATTACTCCTGTACAGTAATTTCTTTCCAAATGAATAAGGAAACAGTACATAAAATGCAAAATAAATTAAAAATAAAAATTAAAAATATAATGTTCATAAAATGCTAGCTATTAACTAACTAGTCTATAACTGCTTTAGCTAATGAGGAGAACCATGCCTTTCTTGTTTAGCTTTCAAATAGTCCTTTCTGATAGTTGGTCAAATGAACTATGTCCCGAGGCTATGCACTAGAGAGTAGAACTCAATAACTCATTTAACTGATAGTTGAATTAGCAGTCAGTTTCAGCTTATATTAGTCCCAAATGGATTTTTAGTGGCTATTGCATTGATTTGAATTTCAGAAGATGCTTTTTTATTACAAAGTTACATTTCCAATGGAAAGGATAAGATTTAACAAGTGATAGTTCAAATAAGTAAGTAAAATTTAACCTAGCTCTGAATCTCAAAGAAGTATTAAATTTTGCACAAGTGCTCACACTTGTGAAGTAAAGTTTTACATTTCTTTTAAACTTGAATACATTTTTGCAGTGTAAAATGCAGCCATATAACATTTTATGCATTATGTTTATACATTACTCATAGTACAATTCAGCTTTGTTTTATTTTTAAACAATAATTTACAATTAGATGAGTTTACTTCTCATGTATATTTCCTTTAAAGCAGTCTTTAAACTATATTCCAACATACATTTTACTGCATGAAATAATGGAATTTTCTGCTATACACAGAGAAGGCTCATTGAGCACAAGTACCTTCCTTAACTAAGTATTAGAAACACATGACTTTATTGCCAGACTCTAATGTTAAAGAGACAAGTGGAATATTTTAAAAGGAGCAATATGCTGTAATCACTGGAATATAAGCAACTGCAGAAAAGCAGAGAAGTTTTCAGGCCCTGGAGAAATTGCTGCATGAGATTTGCAGTGCATTTTTCCAGTTAGCACATGGTTGCCCCAATAAGGAATAATTAAATCAGCACTTTGCATCTCTAAGAACATGCTTTCTGTCACTAAGGTTTCACGTGTATACCTCCATTAACTAGATTTCATATTGCACCCAATGTGCACCATCTAAGTTATGGCATCATGTCTATAGTTGCATGTTGTGGGAGCACTGATATCCTTTTTTTTTTGCTGGTGATCTATTTACCTCATTGCTATGAGACTCATACGCCCATTGGTGCATAATGAATGTACTTGGAAAACAAAATACTTTTCCAATAGCCTGATTACACCAGTCATGTAATTCCCCAGGATTTATTAAGCTGATTTTTCCATCCAGGAACAGTGTAGCCATTCCTGCATGGAATATGGCTGCTGAGCAATCCAGCAAACAGCTGATCTGACGTGCACGAGCATGACTACACTATTCCTGCACGGATATGGCTGCAGAATGCTAATTACCTCATTTGCTGGTGAAAACCATGCAAATGAGGTGAATTAGCGATTCTCCAAGCAGCTAGGTATCCATGCAGGAACAGTATTATTTGCAGAAATGTATTCGGTTACTAACCAAATACATTTCTGCACATAACAAAATGGAGGCATGACAGTTCTCAAAAAAGCATGTATTGCAGTGGCTAGGCATGCCAATGACCAAATATATGATCATTGGCATGGAAAACTTATTTTTTTTATAAATATTAAACTTTTTTTGGGGGGTGGTGATCTCGGCCGTTTAAGAATAGGGCAGTGGTGTGCAAACGATATTGTGCTGAAAATAAAAATACAAGTGTAAAAACTCAATTTTAAGAGAAATCTGCATTTTGCCATTATAGTCTATGGCATACAGAATGAAAATGATACCAGGAAACACTGGTTGTCAAGGGGAAAGGCTCTGTGTAAGTGCAGTAACTATGGACTAAGGCAGTGGGGTATGCAAATGAAAGGAAATTTACAGAATCACAAAAATCTTCTAAGTCCCAAACTGCACCTAACCGTGTAGGCGTTCTAGCATGATGGTGTAACTATGAAGAGCAACAAACATGAAAAGGGGGTGTGTAAGCACATTGGTGCCCTAAGACACAGAGATAAGCTTAGCTAAGCACAGCTAAGCAAGGGGTGTGTATGAGGCTGTATTGTCTTATTCCATGAACTGAGGAGCATGTTCACACCCAGAAGAGGGCCATTTCTTACTGTTTACATAAGCTAAATGGGTTTGTGTGGCATGGACCCGGTCTAAAAAAAAAAAAAAAAAATTAAATAGCAGGATTGTTTATATTTGGGCACCAGGTTTGCACGGTGCACCTTGGGGCTTAAAAGGGGGGGGGGGAATGGGAAGGGAAAAAAAAAAGGAAAAATAGCAGATTTAGAGCTATCAAGTACAAATAACATAGCTGGCAGGTGGAATGCATCATAGTCAGCCAATCATACAGGCAGCATCTGCAGCACAACAGTATAAAGTATGGAAACACCTTACAGTCTACTTTTCCCATAAACTCTGCACCATTGGTGTACACATGCAAGGGAATTTTAACTGGAAAAATGTTAGGGGCTGCCATTGTTTTGATCCATCAGTATGTGCTAGAGGCTGACCGCAAAGAGGAGGATAATGCTGACAACCGCCATAGACTGAGGAGGAGGAGAAGAGTGTTCAGACCCAAGGTTACTTCTCAGGGGCTACATGATCTGGAGATAGTAGAGCTCTGCAGGGTGGACAGAGACATCCTTCAGCAAATCATCAAACTGTGCCGGCCTCAATTCAGACCTAGAACCAACAGAGGGGAACCCATCCCAGTGGATACCAAGGTATGTGTAGCCATAAGAATTCTAGCTACAGGTACTTTCCAAAGACCTACTGAAGACATCATGGGGAAACTGCATCCAGGGCACTCCACCAGTTCCTGAATGCCATGCTACCACATGCTGGTGAACACATTTACTTCCCCAACACCTATGAGGAGAGGACCAGCAATAGGCATCCATTTTACCATGTAGCAGAATACCCAGGGGTACTGGGTGCCCTAGATTGCAGGCACATCCACATCAAAGCACCACCCGGTGAACAGGGTAGGGTCTACATAAACCACAAGGGCTTCCCCTCCATCAATTTATGGGTCATGTGCAATGCCCAGGGCATTATCTTGAATGCGTGTGCTGGCAGACCTGGATGCTATCACAACTCTCACATCTGGCATTCATCACAGCTTTACCAGGCATTTGCCAGTGGCGACATCCCATATGGCCATCTGGTGGGGGAGACTGGCTGTGCACTGCAGACATGGATGATGACACCCATCAGAAATGCACACATACCCACTCAAGAACTCCATAATGAGGCACATGCACAAACCAGGATCATTATAGAGTATGTGTTTAGGATGCTCAGGTCACGATTTCACTGCCTTGACATATCCAGTGGAGCCTTGCAGTACTCTCCAGTCACATATGCACACATGCTCATAGTATGTGCCATGCTACACAACTTGATCCTGTGGAAACAGCTGCAGCAGGTACAGCATGGAGAAGGGCCACACAACCCCCCCACCATTGCCAAGGTCCCCACAGGCACAGAGGGACTCACAGGAGGAGGCCCCTGAGCCTGCTCCTGTAGGCAGACAGAGGCTTGCCCAGTATGCCCTGGGCTTAGCAAAGAGGAAATGCATAGCACACACACTGACACTGTAGGGACCCCAGGGACTGACACCTCTCTCTGACTCTCACACAGAGTAAAATGGATGACACACACACATCGCATTACTTGTAACTTACCATGTATAGGCAGTGTACTGTGTGCATCTAACATAGGCGGCCCTCAAGCACCATCCTTCCAACTGCCGCAGGCACAAGGTAAGTCAGTCTTCTTAACAATAAATGAATGGAGTCATATGTTTCACTAGCATATTCATGGTAATGCTGCATGCATGCAAATGAATGGGGTGGCCTACTGGCATAGCAGCACATAACCGACAGCTATGTGGGACACCAGGAAAAATCTGGCTAAAACTGGCCTCCACACACTATGCAGTAGTATCCAAGGTGACAAATCCTACTGCGGTATATGTGTGGGGACAGCTAACTGGGGGGTCATAGGTCACAGGCATGGATGTCAGTGTGGGGGTCCCATACCCACCCCTCACACTAACACAGCAAGTCAGCTGTAGAACACCAGAGAGAAATGTCTGGTAAAAGCACACAAATGGTGGCAATGTTGAATTACCTACCTACAGACTCACACAGTGATAGAACAGCAGGGCCCACAGTTGCAGTAAGGCTATAAAGCGTAAGAAGTCTGAAACTCAAATGTATGCCATTACAATCTAACCTGTGCCCTTTACAGATATGCCTCTAGTCCCCAAGACAGGGCACAATAGTATGATAAATGGAACCAAAATGTAAATCAAATATTAGCACAATCTGTGTAAATGTGTACAGTTGACAGGTGTGCCCCCATATACCCACACTAATGCAGCAACGTATATTTGCAGGAAAATAGCAGTGTAGCACAGATCAGGGCTGTACCAATACACATGAAAACATGCTGCCTCTCCACAATATGCAGGGGTCAATGAGCTATGTGCATGTGTGGTTAATACTGTCAGTATCTGGCCAGCACATTCTCCTGGCTGTTGTCTTGTAGTGCCCTAGGTACAGTGCTGTCTTTGACAGGGCCATGTGCAGATAACTGCAGTTCCAACTATTAGGCATGTCAGTGATACCTACTTCTCTGCCACTGACATACCTAGAAGTCACAGTGCTATGTGGAATATACTACACATATTAGTGACATCTTAAAGGATGTGTAGGAGAGATACCAAGGCTTTTGTGAATATAGGTGCTGGGTGGTACTGTTGCCAGTGATCATTCTCAATAATCCTTTTTCTTATTTTTGCTTTTACAAATAATGGGCATTCCTGCATAGCTGAATGCACTCTGTACCCACACCCATAACTCCCAACCTCTGACAGCAAGATGTCTGGACAAGGGCAGAAATAAAAGTGGAACAAAGGCACAATGATAGGCATGTGTTGTAAATATCGCCTTTACATACTGAGAACGTTTGTAGGTTGAGGGGTTTGCAGTAGAGGGAATTGTCTGAAGGTTATGTAGTCTGAAACAGTAATGTCTGTCATTATTTTGTAACATCACACTTCAATTATACATAACTAACTTGCCATAAAAATACAAGTTTACATAGAAAGGATGAAACCTAAAGCCAAACACCTGGAGAACCTGCCAAAAAATGTACAGGTGAGAGGTATGCCCATACAAGGATATGACATCTCAGGTTAGAAAGATACCACACAAGGAGGAGATTCCCAGCCAGTATATCACCAGGTTGCTGGACTGTTTACACAGTCAAGCCATTGCTAAACTGGCTGTAGCCACACCTCACAAATGGCCGTGTTCGGCAAGAATTTACATAGCTGCCCTTATAATATTGGTGTATGTATCATACAACTAGTATTCCTCTGGTAAAACACTGTGATGATCTGAGGATGTCTGGCACTAGGTAGTGACACAATACATTGCAGTTTCAGACTATAGATATGTCAGAAAACGTCTGCTAAACAAAACAAGTACCCAGAGGAAAATCCTGTGTACTCTCGAGAGGTATGGCCATAGCACAGAAAACCTTCGACTGGAGTGCACCTATCTCTGGAATGGAGTCCCACTCTAATTATAGGTCACACTGGGCAGGCTCCTACACTTAGAGAAACACAGGGCATGTTGGAACCTACATCGGAATATATGACTGTATTGTGTATATATGTCTGTGCATACAGACAGTTATGTACACCTCAACTGTGCCCCCACACACACACATCAGACAGGATTATCCTCAGCTTGCTGTAGGTGGCCCATATGTGATATATCTGCATCTGTTGCGTGATATACACACACATATATATGGGCAACAGATAACATATGTCAATCATATACACACATAGATCTGGGGAAGTGAGAGACAGACAGTGATAGAGAGATAGAGACACAGGGGAACACAGTCAGAGTGAGTCACACACATGGATACCTTGAATGGCATATAGTGATGTCCTGCTGTGGACAGTGGCATACCAGTTGTAAACAGTTGTATGTGGCAGCATAAAAGGTGTGCCCCATTGTGTAACAGTACTGAGGTTGGGTTTATGATATCACATCACCTGCCTGTGTGTGTGTGTGTGTGTGTGTGTGTGTGTGTGTGTGTGTGTGTGTGTGTGTGTGTGTGTGTGTGTGTGTGTGTGTGTGTGTGTGTGTGTGTGTGTGTGTGTGTGTGTGTGTGTATGTGTGTGTCCGTAGGTCTAAGTAATTGAGACTCTTCCCACTCAGTACACTTTACATTGCCCTACTTCACAAGATCTGCTGCTGTCATTCACCTTAGAAGTACCATTGGACACTGATCACCTCATAAGCTCTGTAGCATGTGCAATAACTGCGTAAACTATAGTACAAATAAGTAGATAGGTAAGGGTTCTAATCTCAATACTGGCAACTGTTTGTGTGACAGTTGTGTGAGGGAGTGTGTGTTTGTTTGTTTGTTTGTATGTTTGTAGATGAAACAGATTTAGGCCCTTCCCACCCACAACACTTCCCAGTGCCCCACTTTATCAGTCTTGCAGATGTCATTCCCCATATTGGCACCTTTGATCAGTTGTCAGCACAGTAAGCTCTGTAGCACATTTGATAACTGCATAGCTCTATCGTACAAATCACTAGCTAGACAGAGGTTCTAATCTCGGATCTGGTAAATGAGTGTATGTTTGTAAGAAGAAGTATTTTCATAAGTCTCTCACCCACTGCCCTACTTTATCACTCCTGCTGATGTCATTCCCCCTATCAGCACCTTTGGCCAGTTGTTTGCCCAGTAAGCTCTGTCATGTGTGTGATAACTGTATAACACTATAATACAAATAATTAAACAGGCAGGGGCTCTACTCTCTGAAGCAGCCAATGTGTGTGTGTGTGTGTGTGTGTGTGTGTGTGTGTGTGTGTGTGTGTAAGTGTGTATGTTTGTAGGAAGAAGTATTTTGATATGTTTCCCACCCACTGTCCTACTTTGTTAGTTATGCTGATGTCACTCCCCTTATAGTTCCATAGGTGTGTACTAGGCTAATGGCCCTGGAGCCTTTACAAGCCTAGCCCATAGAAGTTCCCTGCCATTGTGCCACCGGGGGTTAGTTCCCAGTGCTTCCATAAAGTAGATCCACTGGAATGATCCCTGGGGTGAACTTTCTATTACCCATCCACTCATCAAGATTTCACTGGAACAGGGTCATCTAGGTACTGTGCTTGACATGTATTGGGTGTCTATTCTAGGGCATGTGCAGTCTCTGGGTGAGAAACCTGTCCTCCAGCATGTTGTATTGATTGTGGTAATGAGATTGATGCCCCTGCAGTGGGTGGTGCAGAGGGACTGGGATGTCTTTAGATGTAGCATTTCTAAAAGAGCTGGGTCAGACATGGCTTTGCAAGTCAAGCGGAGATCACCTCTAAGTAGGTGATATGAGACAGAGAGTAGCTGGAGTCTTTTGAGTCTGTCTGTGTAGGACAAGTGTTTAATGACTAGGATCCTCTCTTTGTGAGGTACTTCTGTGGCTTCTCAAGCTGTTGCAGATGTCTAGTGAGGTACATGTCAAATGGGCCATTATACTTGATGATTGGTCTAATGGGGGAAGAGTACACAGAGATGATGACATCTGTCTTCCTGGATGGAAAACCCTTGGTAATGAGATGTGCCAAATAGAAGGATTTACTGACCATAATGGCAATGTGGTGGTTAAAGGAGAGGCTGCTGTCAACTTGTGTCCCCAGATCTCTTATAATGCCTACAGTGTTTAGTGGGCTCCCATCAGTGTGGTACTTAGTGGGAACTATGTTTTTGCCAAAGGGGCTGATGCATTTTGTGCTGTTAAGCTTCAGGCCATGGTTTACACACCAGTCAGTGGTCTCAGTGAGGCCTTTCTGTAGGATGTCTGCATCACTTGTGGTGTTAATGATGGCTCCCAGCTTGCAGTTGTCTGTGAACTTGATCAGCCAGAGTTCCTTTGTGTTGGCTTGGACTCTTGAGAAGTAGATGCTGACCAGGAGAGTACCCAGAAGTGATCCCTGATCCCTGTGGGACTCCACTCATGACTGGTTGCCAGTCTGATTTGGAACTCACTACTTTCACACTGTGTGTTCTTTCTGTGAGCCAATTTGCAACCCCACCTAGTGATATAAGGGTTGATGCCTAGTTTGGTGGGTTCATCAATAATACCTGACTGAGGAATGGTATCAAGACACTTGGCCTGATTGATGTAGGCTGTATGCAATGTCTTGGTGTCATACACAGCCCTGGTGACTGACTCAAAGAAGTCAACCAGATTGAGCAGGCATGATATCCCTTTCACAAAGCCAAACTGTGTGGGGTCCAGAGTTAGGAGATTTCCTATATATTTGTTGATCGGGTCCCTGATGATGCACTCCATAGCTGTACCTATCAGACTCATCATGCTAATGGGCTGATAATTCCCAGAGTGTGTAGCCTCTACCCCTTTATGGAGAGGAATGACTGTAACAGTGCACCATTTGGTAGGGACAAAGCCTGAGGTGAGGCTGTGACTGAACAGGGTACACAGATGTGTTGCCATATATCTTTATAGTTCATGGACACAGCCACAGATAATTATGGGTCCCATGGAAGCTGCATTATTGCCCGTGGACAATGCAGATGTAATCTGGGTGGCAGTAATCCTGGGTGTCTGGCATTCTTCTGGCATTCTGATTGCTCCCCTGGGGAGGGAGAGAGGTAAAGCTGGCACTGAATGTGTTGGCAAGAATGTTGGCAAAATATGTTGGCTCAGTATAGGAGGTAGCATTGTGCAGTAACTCAGAGCAGTTCTGGATATTGCCATGGAGGTTCTGGATATAACTATCAAAGGCTTTTTGATTTTTGTCAGTGTCTGCTGCAATTCTGCCATCATAGCTGTCTTTAGATGATTTCATGAGGGATCTGAAGTTGTTGATGAGGCTAATAAGGGAGTTTTACCACTGTTGGGACTCTACCTTTGTCTGCAACAGTTTCTTCCTTCAGTTGTACATGTTATTAATGGCAGGGGACCACCAGATTGGCATCTAGTGTTTGGAGGAGAGTGTCAAGGTTATGGTGGGTATGGCTTGTTCCATGCATTGATGTACATGTTTGTACAGTGCATTTGTGTATGATTCGGCAGTGCTGCATGTATTTTCCAATGGCATGGGTGCTGTGAAGTTAGCCACCTCTGTTTTTAGGAGTCCAAAGTCAGCCTTGGAGAGGTTTTTCAAGGTGGTTACCTTTGTGGGGGGTGTGGGTGAGATGTAGAATTCCATGGTGATTTCTCTATGTTGGATCTGACCAGGTAGGGATTGACTACTGTTGTCAAGCAATAGTCCCATATGTTAGTAATCAACACAGGTCAAGGATGTTGCTTCTTCTACTGGGTGTCAGAATGAGCTGGTCCTGGGCATTGTAACTGATGAATTCCAGGAAGCGTTGGGCCAGTGTATTGGTGCTTGAGTATATTTTCCAGTTAATGGAGGGGTAGTTGAAGATGGAGATACCACCACCTTTGGAGCTGTGGTCCATGTTCTGGGTCTGACAGATGTGGAATTAGTTATAGCCTGGCAGTGCAGGTCTCCGTTAGAGCACAAATGTCAATGATCTCCATTTTGAGGAGTGCTTTGGGTGACTGCATCTCGGGATATAGATGTCTAGTGTTGAGCAGCATGACCCTCAGATTGCATTTATGTATAGCTGTTACGGTGGTAATTTGATTTGGAACACTGCCTAAAAAGGCACTATAGGGGTGGCAAAACACTTAGCCAGTACCTGGAAACCCAGGGGTGACAGATGCAGACCATTTCTGGCAAGCAATTGTAGTCTGTCAGTCATGTCATCCCAAGAAGAAAGATACTGGATCCCCTGAGAATGACACCAGACACAAGACAATTGTTGAAGTCAATCATTTATTTGAACTGCAGCATCATTCCGGGTGACAGTAGTATACTGTTCAGGGCTACTGTCATACCTACCTGGCCCACATAATTTGAGTGTCCCACCATGTGTCTTTTCATGTACTACAGGGAGGTGTGTCTCAGATCATTCACACACACACAAGGACAATGACAGAGTGATACTTGTGTGTGCGTGAATGACATGTGACACACACAAGTATCACTCTGTGATTGTTCATGTGTGTTTGAATGACCTGAGACACACACACACACACACACACACACACACACACACACACACACACACACACACACACACACACACACACTCACACACATGGACAATGACAGATTGATACTTGTAGTTGTTGTGCAGTGACCTGACTGGGTGTATTATGTGTTGGATTCTGGCACCTGATAGACAATTGACTGTTACCTTCTCTATGTTCAACCTAGT
Source organism: Protopterus annectens (assembly GCF_019279795.1). Classification (NCBI taxonomy): domain Eukaryota; kingdom Metazoa; phylum Chordata; order Ceratodontiformes; family Protopteridae; genus Protopterus; species Protopterus annectens. The sequence goes on from NC_056728.1 coordinate 1,448,903,617, forward strand.
GAGTGGGACATCTATGTGTTTACTATTGAGTCACCTATGATTACTGTATTGGACAAGGTGGTTAGCCTTAGGGTCTTAGGCTGATGGGCATAATGTGTACGTGAGATATGTGTCCTGTGGTTTGTGCTGTATTGTGGTGGTTGATTGGGTGTCTATATTGGTGGTCTCTGCTGTTTGTGTAAATATCTATCGAGTGCCTCTGTGAAGATGGGTGTGTGTTTTTTGTTTGTATGTCAGAGCTGTGATAGTTGGTGTTCTGGAGGCTTATGTGATCCAGGGGGTGTGGTGCAGGTGTTGACCCTTCTCCTCTTGACCAGCTAGTCCAGTCTTCACTGGAGAGTGCATATCTTCCAGTTTGGTGATATAGGAGTATTTCTCACAAGTCTGAGTGTTGGGAGTTTAGAGGAGAAGGTTGTCTGTGTACATGAGGCAGTTGCAATAGTGCCCCAGCATGCACAAGTGCACCAGGTTAATGGGCAAAATCACAGAAAACTGTGCTTTAATCATGCCAGGAGGGGGTGATCATAAATACTAACTATTGCAGCTAATTTTGTGAGGAATGACTACTGCTGATGGCTCTCAGGTGTGCTTGAATAACTGATACAAAAACTTGTTGAAGTGCAAAGCTATTAGGCTATTTGAAGTGCAAGAGAGAAAGAACTAGCAACATCAAAAACTGAAGGAAGAATTTTTGGCACCTGTAAAATAGTTTACCTCAGCTGTGCATTTATTAGCACCTTTGGCCAGTTATCAGCCCAGTAAGCTCTGTAGTGCATGCGATAACTGTGGAACACTATAATACAAATAATGAGATAAGCAGGGGTTCTAATCTCAATATGGGCAAGTAAATGTAAGTGTGTGTGTTTGTGTGGGAATCATATACTGTGTGGGTTATACCATTTTGATTTGTGTACCACCCTGTAGACTTCCCACCACCCTACTTTACTAGCCCTGCTGATGTCATTCACCTTAGAAGTACCTTGGGAGTAGGTGAAATCATGTAATCTCTGTGGCATGTCTAATAACTGTGTACCACTATAGCAGAAATAATTAGGTAGGGGTTTTAATCTCAATACTGGCAAGTGTTTGTGCAAAAATCATATACTTTGTGGGTTGTACTATTTTGAGTTGTGTACCATCCTGCAAACTTCCCATCACCCTACTTTACTAGGCCTGCTGATGTCATTCATCTTAGAAGTACCTTGGGATGAGGTGAAAGTATGTAAGCTCTATGGCATGTCTGATAACTATGTAACACTGTAACAGAAATAACTAAATAGGTAGGGGTTCTACTCTCAGTACTGGCAATTGTATGTGTGTGTTTGTGCGAGAATCATATAATGTGTGGGTTATACCAATTTGAGTTGTGTACCACCATATAAACTTCCCATCGACCTACTTTACTAGGCCTGCTGATGTCATTCACCTTAGAAGTACCTTGGGAAGAGGTGAAATTATGTAAGCTCTGTGGCACGTCTGATAACTGTGTAATATTATAGTATAAATAACGAAATAAATAGAGGTTCTAATCTCAATGCTGGCAAGTGTTTGTGTGAGAATCATATACTGTGTGGGTTATACCATTTTGAGTTGTATGCCACCCTGTAAACTTCCCATCACCCTACTAGGCCTGCAGATGTCATTCACCTTAGAAGTACCTTGAAAGGAGGTAAAATCATATAAGTTCCATAGTGTGTTTGATAGCTGCATATCACTACAGTAGTAATAACTAGAAAGGTAGAGGTTCTAATCCCAGTACTAGCAACTGTGTGTGTGTGAAGATCAGATCCTGTTTGGCTCATACCATTTTGATGTGTGAACCATTCATACCTGTTTACCACCTCCTGATGGCATTACTTTATATAGCATGGTAACAGCATCTGCCTCACATGTAGCATGTTTAAGTATTGTGCAGGCCATACCAGTCCTCTGTACAGATGTGTAAGGACTATCCAGATGTTTGCAACCTATATGTGGTCTGTGTCCATTAACAATGCCCATGTATGTGATATTGTTGCCAAATCAGCCACAGTGAGTGTAATGACACACATGCCAGCATCAGGTATCATACCTAACTGAAACATCATGCTGATACAACATCTGCTACACTATCACTTGTCCAGGCTTGTAGGAGCAATATACATGACTCCACATGCTATTTATGGTGGGTTATCTCACCATCCATGAAGGCATTCAGAACATTACGTGTTGTAAGAGGTAGTGTGTTATGTCCCTTGCATATAATCTATGTGGGGCATGTCATGTGTATGTAGTACTATAGTAAATCAAAGTGGAAATGTAGATTTACTAATCTGTCTGTTGTCAGCTGTGCTCATGTTACTGTATGCACATCTCATGTGTCAGTCCTTACTATGTGTATACAAAGGATATACCATTTTGTCTCCCTGTTCCATCCAGTGAACTCAGGAATACATAACACAAACTTGTCATACACAGTATCATGCATACCCTCATCAACTGCATCAGGGTTGAGTGTATGGGAAAGAAATGGCAGGGCCAACAGGTATTGACAGGTGACTCTGTTGCAGTTAATGTAATGCCTGCTCTTGTGAGGGACCTGCTGACAGTACTGCAGTAACCTGTTCTTGATGTATGAGCCTGTGGTACTACATAACACTGAGGTGACATTTCTGAAGGCTACCTGTCTGTGACAAGGGGTATGTATGCAAGGTCACACTGTCTGACAACAGTGTCCCTCATACACTGCATGCATATACACCTGGTACATGTACATATAAAGCTGTACCTTGCCTATGACATGGTTGGGATATGCTGCTCTGCCAAATTCCCTCTTGAGAATGTCTAGAGGGCCACAGCCTGCAGACACACAGACAACTGTAACACAAACTGAATACAGCATGTCAGACTACATTCAGTCAGTGGTGCTAACAGCAGTAATGCATCCTGTCTAATAAGGTACATACACCTGTGTGTGCACCCATAACAAATGCAAGCAGACAGCACCTTACATAGTATTACATAACTGCACTGTACTATATTCACCCTGTGCATCAGACCCATATTAGCATGTCCCTGCATTTAAGTTATGGATGACAGAGATGTGGCACAGGTATCATCATATGCACAGGGTGTGGTGTGGGTTTGCCTGAGGCCTAAGCTGGGCCATACAGTTAACATCATGTGTGTATGTTTGGAGGGGTATCCAATAGATGGGCTGTGCAGAGGTACTGTGTGTGTCTGGAGGTGACTTGCCTGTGATGCCGATGTGAGTGTGCATGTATGCACACAGTCACACCATGTGGCTGCCCTACACAGGGGTATGTTGGACAGTTGTGGACCATACATGGCAGGGTGTACAGTTCACCATCTCTGGTCATGCACATGGGAATTGATCCTGCCAGGGGTATCACTGGCACGACCAGGCCCAAGGTCAGATGCAGTACTGTTTCCTGATGGTGACTGCTGTCTGCTGGATCCATGCCCCTGATGAGACCAGCCAGGGCCACATGCCCATGGCCTGCTCCGGTGTGATGTGGACAGCAACCCTCCTTCAATAGTGCTGGTGTCACTACCACTATGGGAGTGTGAAAGTGCATGGCCCTGTACACTCTGAGCTGTTGCTGGTGCTGACCTAAGTCCATGTGGCCAATGCAAATCTCCCACCACATGCTCTACCACAGACTTGCCATGGTCAAGGATTGCCAAGGTCTCACCCCACCGTCTATTCATGACCTCAGTATTTTGATGTGTGGCCTCAACAAGGTCATGCATGTTGCCATGTACATCAGGAAGAGTTGCATCCACCACCCTGAATATTTGTCTGGTGTGGAATTCACTACATGCCTGTGCATCCAAGACAGCCTAAAACATGCATCTGGTGACAGCTGCTGTGGCACTTGTGACACTGGCTTGATGAGCTGCAGCCCTACTACAAGCACCCCTGCCCATCTGCTTGTGTGGGACCTTGCCTGCCCTCTCGCTATGGCCAGTGTCTACACTCACACCTGCCATAGTCACCACACTAGCCTGTTCCATACCACCACCTGCCAACTGTCCATCTGTGGCCACTGGTGACAGGGTATGTGTGGGCAATGTCACTGTGTGCAGGGATGGTGTGGACAAATGTGATATGCCACCCAATGGCACAGATTCAGCCCCTGACAACCCCACTGGTACCTCAATATTCCTATCATCATTGTCAGAGTCTGCAGAGACAATGACATCAGTTTCCATCGGGAAGGAACCTGAACCCCATCATCATCTGTGAGGGGAAGACAACATATGTACATTAATACCTGCTCTTTGAGGTTGGCTGGTACACACACCTACACATACACACAGATACACACACACACACACACACACACACACACACACACACACACACACACACACACACACACACACACACACACACATACACACACACATATTTGCAGGTGAGGTGGCACAAATCTGTTATGCAGATCTCACATTACACAAATAGTGACATGCATGACACACGGTCCTCAACATCATCCATTGCAGCCAGTTTTACTACATGTAACTAATACAGAGCTCTGGGATATGTGAGTAGTATTAGTAGGTGATGGCCCTTGCCCAGCGCAGATTGCACCCATGTACACATCATTGCTGTTCACCTGTATAGCACAGTGGCATGTACTACAAAACATACCTCACAGCTGTACAGATCTTCGCAGGATATGTAGATGTCTGACTCATATGTTTTCTCTGGTTCTCATAACCCCTGTGTTTGTCTGATACATAACTGGGATGATCTGAGCAGTGACATCACTGATTAATAACATACATTTGAGCTTCAGACCTACAAACCTGCAGTAATTGTGTTGTCACACAATTCCTGTTACACCACTAACCTTCTAAGCTTACAGTGGATATAAGTGTACACAACCCTGTTAACATGCCATGTCCTTGTCATTTATAAGATGATACTGCAATAATGCATTCAAATATATTACCCACCTTTCATGTGACATATGATCTGTGCAATCCAATCGATAAACAACAAATGTGATACATGTAAAATATAATGAATAAAATATGTACAATATGGTGGTTGCAAAAGTGTGCATACCCTTAAATGATACTTTGTTGAAGCACCTTGGAAGTGACTTACAGCATTAACTCTTCTTGGGAAGGTGTCTATCAGCATGGCATGTCTTGACTTGGCATTATTTGGCCACTCTTCCTTGCAAATGTCCCCCAACTCTGTCAGATTGCAAGGGCAGCCCATGTGCAAAGCCCTCGTCAAGTCACACTGAGGTTTTGCTATTGGGTTTAGGTCTAGACTCTGGCTGGGCCAATCTATAACCATGAGTGTATTCAGGTGGAGCCATTCTTAGGTAGCTTTAGATGTATGCTTCGGGTCTTTGTCATGTTGAAGATGGACACCCCTCCCCATCCTCAGCATTCTTGCAGATGCCTGATGGATACGGGCAAGACATGAGTGCTATGTTGAACTGTTCAGAATTCCCACCACCATGACTACTGGCCCAGTTCCAGCTTTAGAACAGCATCCCCACAGCAGGTCAATGTCACCAGCATGATCCACCATGGGGATGGTGGTCTTCAGGTGAAGAGAGCTGTTGCTTGTGCACCACATGCACCTTTTGGTATTGTGGCTCTGAGGTCGATCCATAGTCTCATTACACCATAACACATTTCACACATGCCTTTGGGAGATGATGTGCTGTATTGCAAGTTGTATATACCCCTGGATGTTTTTTTGGTGTGGGGAAATGCTTCCATCTTCTGACCCTATCCCATAGGCCAGACTTATGCAGAATATGGGAGATTGTTCTCATATGTAGTACACAACACCAGTACTTGCAAGAGATTCCTGCAACACCCTCAGTGTTGCTGTATGTCTCCTGCCAGCCTCCCTGAACAGGTTTGGACATGTATTTCATCAGTTTTGTAGGGACATCAGGTTTTTTTCAACAGCACTGTTGTCCCATATTCAATCCACCTTTTGATGACTGTCTTCACTGTGTTCCATTGTGTATGCAATGCTGTGATAATGTTGTTGTACCCTACTCCTGAGTGATACCTTTCAAATATGAGATCCCTTTGCTGATTTGTAAGCTGTCTGCAAACCATGGTTGTTGCTGTTGCAGGCAATTGATGAAATATCATGAATATCCTACTTGGACAGCAGACTGTTGCTTGATGTTACTCAGAGTGCCTTTACTTGATGGCAGGTGTGTACCCAAGCAGACTGAATGTTGTCGGTAAATCACAAGCTGCTGCAATAAAATATTATCTGAAGGGTGTGCACATATATGCATCCAGCTTATTGTAAGGTTTGTATATTCCATAATTGGTGCCCAACAGATTGGTTGGTTTTCCAAGTGAATTGTTCATGTTATGGGTCACATTAAAGGTTGGAAAAAGTATGGAATGACATATTGTGGCCTCCATTTGTAGATATCACAAACACCTGGCATCTTAACAGGGGTGTGTACACTGTTTATATCCACTGTATAAGAGTAATGTTTCACACATGTCCTTACCTTAGGTCATTTGTCCTCCCATTTTGCTGGTCTCTGTCCAGACGTCTTGCACTGACAGGTTGTGAGGTATGCTACAGGCATGTAACATACTCTTCAGATAGGCCTCTGTGATGACCACTGTGATGCAATGTAGTTAAACCCACCACAAGTGATCATGCACATAAAGCAATACGGTTATGACTGACACTTGTGTGCATGGTAAATTGCATGCCCTTCACATGCCTGGGTATTGGCAAACCACAAAAGAACAATGCCATACTCACCAGCTTCAGGTTGCTGTCCCACATGCAGACCAGAGGGACCTAGGTAGTTGTAGGAGAGAGGTATTTTCAGCAGACTCACATGTGGCATTGGTACAGGATGGATGCAGCATGTCTGCACATTTACAGTACAACCCCGATACTAAACAATTTGTTTTCCTTCACGATAGATGTGCACTTCTGTGCATTAGAAAACCCCATCCACAATTGCAATCTGACCTGACACATGCATGTAGATACTCCACAGATGCAAGTATGTCTGCTACACTAGTCTAGTAATCTCCACTGGGGCCTTACCTGCACAATCCTCGTCCATTGTCTAGGTGCCACCCACCTACAGCATGTGAGGGGGGGTCTTTTCCCAGATGTTGTACTGGGATGGATGCTCCAAGGTTGGCAATGAGCTCCTTGGTGAGTGTCAGTGGGGGCTGCATGACTGGGCCCCCACCTGTGGCTGTGCGGTCCCTGGCCATGGCAGCAGCCCTTTGCCAAGCATGGTGTATGAGGTCAGCTGCATGATGGTGGACCTGCTCATATGTACGTGCATGCAGGCCGACATTGTTTATCCTGTGGACAAGGTCGTCTCCACAGGGTGGTCCTCTCCTGCAGATGTTGCTGGCTCCAGCTGAACATAATTGCATGGTGATGTAATATGGCTTCGATGATAATGGTAGTATCAGCTGCTGAAAATGTTGCTCTTCTTTGATGCCACATTGCACCTAGAAGACACAAACAGGGAAACACAACACATGACCTCATACATTTGGCAACAGTATGTACAGAACCTGTACATGTACATTGTATACCAGTAGCCACTACTCACAACCACACCATACCCCTGTAATCTATCAGCACAGTATCAGCTTGCATTGCACTCATGGTCCTGATGTGTCATAGTCTCCCCAATGAGAGCCAGTTAATTTCCTAATCCTCTATTCCTCATTCAGGTCTGTGTAGATGGATGACATTGGCCATCTTCCACGCAGATGGGGTGTGGATGGTGCAGTGGCTTGTTGTGACTACAGTGTGTAATGGAGCAGGGAGCACATGCCTGAGTTCATGTAAGATGCAGACAGGGACGTTATTATGTCCCATGGATACTTACTTTTGTTGCCTTTCAGTAGGCAATATGTACCTGCTCACTGGTAATGAGGAGAGGGGTGCGGGTGCTGTGCATATCCACCTATAGTGATGCTGAGCCATGGGGGTGATGTTTGCCCTAACCCTATCTGCAGCAGGTTGGCTAGAGGTATTTTGTGTGTGTATGTGGTCTGACTGACTACCATTACAGGTTGGGTTGGTTTGTTGGCTCTGAGATTGCAGACATATGGGAAGATAGCCTTGTGACTGGCCTTGGTGGATGTGTCCAATTTGTAGTCATAGTTGGCATTGCATTAATCTACCTGTGACCTTATAAGCTTGTTCAGACAATGGCTGACTTGATGCCAGGTTGTTGCCTGCCCCTACTTTGCCCCGTACAATCAATATAGGGACCAAGTCTGTGGTCTGTGTATTGCTACCATCCAGAGAAGGGGATTGCTCTACTTTGGTGGAGGCATGTTTTTCAAGTAAGGTACTGCTGAGTCCATGCAGCTATGTAGGTGTCCACATAGTTGTTTGGTGTAGGCATGGACACAAAATCATAACACAGTTGGACATCTTTCCAATTTCAAACTGATAATCATGCTTATTGCAGTACCCATGGCTGTGTCAGGGCAATGCAGCCACTAGTACCTGTATAACTGTCACTCTGTTGGATGTAGAGTTACTAAGATTACACACGTGTACAACATGAACAGCTTAATTAACTGGCATTTTGCGTCCCATTTCTGTTGTTGTGTGGCAGCCAGATACACCTACTCATACTGACATGTGAACAGGTAATACCTGATATACATTTCTGTTCTATGTCAGTATGACACACTGTATTCATACACTTGCTGCCCCGTCATCCATCTCAACCTGTTAGAGCAGGACATCTGTAGGACACCACACATACATGGGGGGCAATGGGACAAAATTATTGACACTGTCTTATTATTGCTGTAATACACCTGAGTCATTGGATAGCACAGTAGCCTTTGCATTGACAGGCATACCCTAGAGGATGTACAACACTCATATGGCAGGAAGAGAGGAGAAAGGCTAGGAATGTGGTAGTGAGGGTAAGAACTTTTAATGTTGGCAGTATGACTTGTATAGGAACAGAGCTAGCTGATATGATGGCCAGGGGAAGGTTGATATATTGTGTGTGCAAGAGACCATATGGAAGGGGAGTTCGCTATGTGTATGGGAGACAGGTCACAATTGTACTATCATGGTGTGACTGGGAGGAGAAAAGGGGTATGGGTTATCTTGAATGAACAGTATGCCAATAGTGTATTTGGAGGGTGGAATGAATGTCTGATAGAGTGATGCTTATGAAGCTGGAAACTGATGGTTTAATAATGACTGTTTTAGTCCATATGCTATGCAAGTTGGCTGTGCAATTGATTAGAAAGAGAAATGCAAAGTCAGTTGGATGATGTGATGATGACTATACTCAAGGGTGACAGAGTGGTGAGACCAGCAGGTTTCAATGGCCATGTTGGTGAAGGGAACAGAGGGGATGAGGAAGTGATGGGTAGGTATGGTGCTAAGCAAAGGAATGCAAACAGTGAATGGTAGTGGATTTTGCTAAAAGGATAGACATGGCTATGGTGAATACGTACTATAACATGAGGGAGGAGCATAAGGTGACATACAAGAGTGGAAGAAAATACACACAGGTGGAATATATGCAATGTATGATGGCCAGTTTGAAGGAGATTGGACACTGTAAAGTGGTGACAGGGTAAAGTGTATTTAGACAGCATAGCATGTTGGTCTGTAAGATAATGCTGATGATCAAGAAGAGAAGGAGTGTGAGGGCATAATGAAGGATCAAATGGAGGGAACTGGAAAATGGTGATTGTTAGGTGGAATTCAGGGAAGAGTTAAGACAGGCACTGAGTGGCAGTGATGATTTACCAAATATCTGGGTAAGTACAACAGAGCTAGTAAGGGAGACACCTAGAAAGTTGCTTAGTGTGACATGTGGATTGAGGAAAGAGGCCAAGGAGACCTGGTGGTGGACTGAGGAAGTACAGGACAGTATACAGAGAAAGAGGCTGAGGAAGAAGGAGTGGTATTGTCAGAGAGATGAGGAAAGTAGATAGGAGTATAAGGAGATGAGGTGGCAAAGGCTAAGGATGAGGCATATGAAGAGTTGTATGACAGGTTACACAAAAAGAAGGAATGAAATAACTTGTACTGATTGGCTAGACAGAGGGACTGAGCTAGGAAAGATGTGCAGCAGATAAGCATGATAAAGGGTAATGAGGGAAACATACTCACAAGTGAGGGGAGTGTGTTGAGCAGATGGACGGAGTACTTTGAGAAGCTCATGAATGAAGAGAATGACAGAGAGATGGTGAGATGATGTGGATATGGTGAATCAGAAAGTGCAATGGCTTACCAAAGAGGAAGTAAGGATAGCTATGAAGAGGATGAGTACTGGAAAGTCTGTTGGTCCACAAGAGATACATGTGAAAGCCTGAATGCATATAGGGGAAATGGCAGTGGTGTTTTTAACCAGTTTGTTTAAGATTGTTTAATGATATCTTGGAAAGTAAAAGGTTGGCTGAAGAGTGGAGATAAAGTGTTTGGGTACCATTTTAAGAATAGGTTTGATGTGCAGAGCTGTATTAACTGCAGAGGGATAACATTGATCAGTCACAGCATGAAGTTATGGGAAAGAGTAGTGGCAGCTAGGTTAAGCAGGGAGGTGATGCGTAGTGGTCAGCAGTATGGTGCCATGCCAGGAAAAAGCACTACAGATGCAATGTTTGCTCTGAGAGTGCTGATGGAGAAGAACAAAGGAGGTTAGGAGCTGCTTTGTGTCTTTCTGGATTTAAAGAAAGCATATGACAGGGTGGCTAGAGAGGAGTTGTGTCATTGTATGAGGAAATCATGAGTGGCAGAGATATATGTAAGAGTGGTACAGGATACGTATAAGGGTGATGTGACAGTGGTGAGGTCTGCAGTGGGAGTGACAGATGCATTTAAGGTGGAGGTGGGATGTCATCAGGGATCAGCTGTGAGCCATTTCTTATTTGCTATGGTGATGGACAGGTTGACAGACAACATCATACAGGAGTCCCTGTTGACTATAATGTTGGGAGATGACATTGTGAACTGTATTGAGAGTAGGGAACAGATTTAGGAGAACCTGGAGAGGTGGGGATATGCTCTAGAGATGAGAGGAATGAACATCAGCAGGGCTATGACAGAATATATGTGTGTGAATGAGAAGAAGGATAGCAGAATGTTGAGGATGCAGGGAGTATAGTTGGCAAAGGTGGATGTGTTGAAATGATTGGGATCAACATCATGTGAAAGACAGGTGAAGATCAGTACAGGCAAGTTGGAGTGGGTGGAGAAGAGTTTGAGGAGTGATTTGTGACAGGTGGGTATGAGTAAAAGTGAAAGGGAAGGTCTCTAAGAGGGTAGTGGACCAGCTATGTCATATGGGTTGGAGACAGTGGCACTGACAAAAAGGCAAGAGTCAGAGCTGGATGTGGCAGAGTTACAGCTGTTAGGATTTACACTGGGTGTGATGAAGGTGCACAGGATTAGCAATGGGTATATGACAGGGTCAGCCCATGTTTGACGGTTTTGAGACAAAGCCAGAGAGGCAAGATTACATTAGTTTGGACATGTGCTGAGGAGGGATGCTGAGTATATTGGGAAAAGGATGGTAAGGATGTAGCTGCTAGGTAAGAGGAAAAGAGGAAGGCCTCAGTTAAGGTTCTGTAAGTGCTGAGAGGGACATGCAGGTGGCTAATGTGACAGAGCAAGCTGCAGAGGACAGGCAGAAATGGCAACAGATGAACCACTGTGGTGACCCCTAATGGGAACAGCCAGAGGAAAAAGAATGAGATGTAATGTCAGTCTTCACAGATTTGCCAAGGATTTGCCAGACATAACACAACTCTATGAGTAAGTGACTACAAATATGAGGCACACATATGGTCAGTGTGCATAACACTGGACAGTTGAATGTTATGAGCTCAGTATATCACATGCAGTTTAACACACACATCTGCAACAGTACTTTACTATGCAAATACCATGTATAGGTCTCTCACATTTCTGAAACAAAGACATATATAATAGTTGTATTCACAAGTAAGATATGGATATGTATGGCATCCCAGTAGCTGGCCTAGCATTGTCACAGTCAGTATTGTTCAACACACACTCCAGTAGTAGTCATATTTGAGACATCCTTTCCTGGGGTAACTCAGGGGGCTGATCTATGATCTATGTCACTGCAGACAGACCCAGATGATATGGCCATCGGTTCTGATCAGCAATATATCAGTACAGCAAGTATTGTTGAGACATATATGTCATACTTCCTATTTCCCATTCTTACATATCCCCTACTGCAGTCCATTACATCCTTACTTGTTTGACATACTTTTCTTTTTTTTCCCAAGTGTAGGTGGTTATATCCTGCTGTTTTTTTCTCAATATTTCTGTCTCTTTGCCTCTCTCTCTCACTCTCTCTTATGGATGTAGGGTGTATATCTGTTTTGCATAGGCAGAAACTTGCCTTTTGTAGGTAATGCTCATGAGCAGCTGAGGCCTGTTTACCAACTGGTGTCCACCATGTGCTAATTGCATGCAGAACAGCTGTGTTGTTATTCATATAACCAATGGCAAGGCAACACACTCCTATAATTGAGTACTTCATGTGGCTGTTGGCCATTTTCCTTGCCAGTAAGGAGGACATCATGGAGGTGTGTGAACAACAGCATCACAGAGGATATTTGGAAATACCTTTTACAACAAAAACTGTGAAGACAGGCCAACAAAATGGTGGAGCATGTTCCAGACATAGGAAGAGAATGTAAGTATTGCTGTTATACATTTGTATTAATGCTAGTCTAACAGGTTTTGTGAGGACATGGAGTTTCTGTGTGACTTTAACTCTGACAGTATTATGTGTTTGCCATAACCCTCAGCTGTAGGGTTATCCACACAAAATGGCCAAAGTTTGGACTCCTATGTTTGGCGTGTACCTCATATATTTTTTGTCTTTGGAAAAGCAGTAGCATACTCTAGGGATTGCAGTCAGCAACTGCTAACATCCATTTCTGCTTTTGACCTCATATCCCTCAGAAAAGATATGTTACAACTAACCCTGTTACACCAGCAACTTTCTCAGTTTATAACAGTAATATTTCAAATATGCACATGCTTTTGGCCCTCTGTCTCACAATTATGTCAGGCTTTGTCCAGATGTCATGCAGTAAGAGGTTGATAGGTATAGTATATGATTATGTAGTGCCTACATTCCTGATATCATCCCAGTGATATATCAGACTGCCAGATACGTTATATGGAAGAGGTCTTATATATGAGGGGGAAGCCTGGACATTCAGTAGGACTCTGTACAATTGAGAGGTCTGTGTATTTCTGGCAATTGTTGATAGACTGTGAGGATTGTGTAGCAGTGTAGTGTGTCAATGTTATTTGGCCTGTGTAGGGAAGGGAGTGGATGCATGTGTTTTGGCTTCTTTTCTATCTGCCTGTGCATGCTGCTCCTGTTTACGGTGGTCTATCGGCTGTATATGTTTATAGGAGCAGACTGAGACATGTCCAATACCATGGTCAGGCATCATACTGCACTGTGAATTGGGCCAGTGTATGTAGGGGGAGTGTGTGAGTGGCAAACATGTTGAGATGTTTTTGATCGCACAGTCCTTATACTGTACTGTTGCTTTCGGTTACTGGTATGTCACTGTGACTGTGCTAGAATTGGTTGTGGGTATGCACTTTCACACTGCTGTCTGTGTTTCAGTGCTTTTACATCCCTGTGGCGCCTGATATATTTGCCAGTACATGTGTAATTCCCCCTACTGGATTTGGGTTAGTGTTGGGTCAGTCTGACTGTAGTTTGGACAGTGCTTGGTGACATGCTTAGCAGCTGAATGTAGTTTCCCTACTGTGATGTTATGTCCAGATATTTGTAGGATGTGCTGTTGCCTGGCCCCCATAAGTGTTGTGTATTTCTGACATATCAGTGGGATGATGGGAGGATTTCAGTCACTAACTAGTGAGAAGTAATTGAGTATTGGACTTGTGCTATTTCAGTCAATATATGTTAGGACAGACATGAGGGTGTTACTGCAGCAACTGTGACAGCTTATCTACTCCAGTATTTCAGATATGCCCCTATTTTCATGGCTGCCCCCTTTGTCATATATGTATGTATGTATATATATATATATATATATATATATATATATAGGTTCATAGGTTCATACTAGGCTATCTGCCCTAGGGCATTTATATGCCTACCCAGAGTGTGTTTGGCTTTCGCCACCCATTTTAAATTAATTTTGCTATGCCCGTTTTCGAGGTTCGTATACTGTGCCTCTGTCTAACAGTGACACAGAAGTGATACCCAGGGTAAACCTGCGAACTCCCATCCACTCATCAAGATTCCTCTTGAATAGAGTCAATGAGGGACGCTGCCTAACCTGGACTGGGATTTTATTCCAGAGTGAAGGGAGCCTCTGGGTTATGAATCTGTCCCTCCAGCATGTCCTATTTATTTCAGTGCTGAGGTTCAAGTCTATCGAGCGCGTAGCTCGATGGGATTTGAATTTTCTGAGGTGCAGCATGTCCATTAATTCTGGGTTGGACATGGCTTTATACGTCAGGCACAGATCGCCTCTGAGCAGGCGGTATGCCACTGAGTAGAGCTGGAGTTTCTTTAACCGGGCAGCATATGGCATCTGTTTAAGCCCTTTGATCCTCTTGGTGAGGTACTTTTGGGGGTCTTTCCAGTTGCTGCAGGTGTCTGGTAAAGTACATCCCAAAAGGGGCATTGTACCAATTATGGGCCTGATGAGGGATGAGTAAAGAGGCACGATGATCTCCCCTGATCTAGAGGTGAATCCCTTCATGATTAGGTGGGCTATATAAAATGTTTTTCTAACCACTTTGGCCACTTGGTTGTCAAATGAGAGATTGCTATCAACTTGGGTCCCCAGGTCCCTAATTACTTCTTCTGTACTTAATGGATTACCACCTATGTGGTAATTTGTGGGCACTTTGTTTTTGCCAAAGGGGATGACTATACACTTTTTGGCATTTAGCTTGAGGCCATGGCTCTGGCACCAGTTGTCTGTTTCTATGAGGCCCCTTTGGAGGATGCTTGTGTTGGCTTGAGAGTCGATTATGGCACCCAGTTTGCAGTCATCTGCGAACTTGGGCAGCCACAGTCCTTCCGTGTTGGCCTGCACCTCCGAGAAATATATACCGAACAAGAGAGGTCCCAGGACTGAGCCTTGTGGGATGCCACTTGTAACTGGTTTGGAGTCTGACATGGCTCCAGCAATTCTAACCATGTGGGTTCTGTCCTTGAGCCAGTTTGCAACCCATCTAGTGACATAGGGGTTTATATTTAAGCTGGTGAGCTTATCTATAATGCCCGAGTGGGGTATTGTATCGAAGGCTTTTGCGAGGTCCAGGTAGGCTGTGTGGATCACCTTCCCCTCATCAATGGCCTTTGTGACTGTTTCAAAGAAATTGACCAGGTTTAAGAGGCAGGATCTGCCCTTAACAAAGCCAAACTGGGTAGGATCCAGTGTCTGTAGGTCCCCAATATCTTTATTTATAAGGTCCATGATGATCCTTTCCATAGCTTTGCAGACCAAGCTAGTCAGGCTTATGGGGTGATAGTTTCCAGGATCCATTGAGGCACCACATTTGTGGAGAGGGACCACTGTTGCTGTACGCCACTCTTTGGGTACATATCCTATAGTAAGGCTGAGATTGAACAGTAGTTTTATGTTTGGGTTTAGCTCTTCTTGGAGTTCATGTAGGACACAGCCCGGGACACTATCCGGTCCCATTGATGCTGTGTTTTTTGCTTTGAAGAGAGCGGCTCTTACCTGAGCATCTGAGATGTCAGGGGGGCAGCACTCTGCTGGGATAGATATTTGCCCTTTTGGTGGGGAGGGGGAGGGGTGAGTTTGCACTGAACCTGTCAGCTAGGATGTTGGCAATGTCTGTGGGTTCAGTCCATTTTTTGTCATTTTGGACTAATTCTGAGTATATCTGGGAATTTCCACCCAGGTTCCTAACATAACTAAAGAAAGCCTTGTGATTATCCATAGTGTCCTGTGCAATTTTTCTCTCAAAGCTGGCCTTAGACGATTTTATGAGTGCCCGTAGTTTTTTGCTAATACTGATCAGCGATGCCTTCCCTTTTTGGGATTTTGCTCTATCATGTAGTGGCTTCCTCCTTCTATTGTATAGTTTGTTTATGGCTGGGGTCCACCAAACAGGACGTCTGCCTTTGGAGGATTGGGTCTTGGTTGTATTTGGGATTGCATGATTCATGCATTCCTGAAGGTGTTCATAGAATATGTTTATAAAGGATTCTGTGGTCTGGGCCGTATTTTCCACAGGCCCGGGGGCTTTGAAGGATTCCACCTCGGTTTTGAGGTGTGTGAAATTTGCATTAGAGAAGTTTTTCACTGTGGTTTTCTGGGCAGGGGGTGGTGTCGGGATGTGAATATCCAGTGAGATTAGTTTATGGTCTGATCTTACCAGTGAGGGATACACTTCTGGTCTGGAGCATAGAGTCCCCATGTTGGTGATGATCAGATCCAGTATGTTTTCCCATCTTGTGGGAGTGGAACAAGTTGTTCCATAGCATTTGAGTTTATAAATTCTAGGAACCTTTGGGCTAGGGTGTTGGAGCTAGAGTAATGCTCCCAGTCTATGTTTGGGTAGTTGAAGTCGCCCAATATAATGGTGTTTGGAGAGACCTTCATATTTTCCAGTGTTCTCAGGAAGGCCGAGTGGGGTTCCTGGGTTTGGGAGGGTGGTCTGTAGCAGGCTATAAACTGGAAGGCAGTTTTACCCACTGTTAGTTGCACATGGATAGTCTCTGATGCTTCGTGCTGTGCCACTAACCTGGAGGTGTGGGTATCTTTGACAAATATTGATACTCCCCCTCCTTTTGTGGTTCGGTCCAAGTTTTGGGGCCAAAAAGCATGGTATGAGGTATAACCTGGTAGTGCTGGGGTGCTTTCGGGAGCCTTGAACTAGGTCTCTGTTACTGCACAGATATCGATGTTCTATATGCTAAGGAGAGTTTCGAGTGCGTGCATCTTGAGGTTTAGACTTCTGGCGTTGAGTAGCATTACTCTTAGTTTCTTATACCTTGTAATACCTATGGAGGTGGGTTTGTCTTTTGGCCTTGCCTAAAAAAGGCACTATGGGGGTAGCAAGAGCCTTTGCCAATATCTGAAAGCCCAGGGGTGACAGGTGCAAGCCATCCCTAGCGAAGCATCGTGGCTTGTTGAGCATGTCATCCCAGGCTGACAGGCATTGGATCCCCTTTGAATGACACCAATACTTAAGCCAATTGTTTAAATTGATCATCTTGTCTTCATATTGTGGCATCATTCTTGGTGAGGGTAAGATGCTACTCAAGGTCAGGGTCATACCCACCTGGGCTACATTCTCAGAGAGCTCCTCTATGTCTCTTTTCATGTAGTACAGGGAGGTACATCTCAGGTCATTCACACCAGCATGGACAATGACTGAGTCATATTTGTACTTGCCTTGGAGTGACCTGAGTGCTTCTGTTATGTGGTGGATCCTAGCGCCAGACAGGCAGCTCACCGTGACCTTCTCCTTGTTCAGCCTGGTGAGCGGGACATCAGTGTGCCTGACGATAGAGTCACCTATTGCAAGTGTATCAGGTGCGTTGTTTAGCCTTAAGGGCTGTGACTGTTTGGCATACTGGCTTTGTGAGCTATGTATTGCACGTGTTTTGTTTTGGGGTAGCGGTTGCTTGGGTGTCTGCTTTGGAGGTCTCTGCTGCTTAGGCTGATTTTTATTTAGAGCCTCCGAGTATGTTTTTGTGTGTTTATGTGTTTGGTTTGCTGTTGTGGTAGGTCTATGTGAGACTGGAATTGTAGTGAGTGTGGTTTCCTTCTCCTCCTGACTGGTTACGCCAGTACTGAGTTGAGAGAGCTTAGCCTCCAGTTTGGTTATATGGT
>NC_056728.1:1448926505-1448934005 GCF_019279795.1 Protopterus annectens
TGCTGGATTTACATATTCCTGTCCAGCACCTACAGCCTTTCCTACTGGCCCTGTCTGCAGTGACATAGATCACAGCTGTGGCCCCTGAGTCACACCAGCAAAGGTCAGCTCATATATGACTACTACTGGAGTGTCTGTTGTCCAATACTGACTGTGACACTACTAGGCCAGCTGCCTGGGATGTTGTAAATATTCATATGTCACCTGTGAATGCTACTATAATACATATGTTTGTCTTACAAATGTAAGAGACCTATATAGGGTATGTACATAGTAAACAACTGGCGCAGAAGTGTGTGTTGAACTGTATGTTATATACTGAGCTCATAACTTTCAACTGTCCAGAGTGTTTCAGACTGACCACATGTTTGTCTCATATTTGTAGTCAATGCCTCATACAGTTGTGTATTGTCTGGCGAATTATTGGCAACCCAGTAAAGACTGAAGTCATAACATAATAGCATATATTTGAATGTCATATGTCATATCCTGGGGAGTATTCCTGTGAATGTGAAACTGTCTTTGTTAGCAACTGTGTTACAGCTAGATTTATAAAATGTCACTATTTTCCAGCCATTGCCCACCATTGATGTGTGCCTTTGTCCAGATGTCTTGCTCTAACAGGAGCTAGGAATCTTAGCATGAAACTAATGTCATTGCAAGCGTACCTTGTCCTGGAGGATGCTGACATTTATGCAGTCACTGACACCTAGTTTGCAGCTGTAGAGAGCACACCAACCTTGCCAGGTTACTCATCTTAACATACTTTTAGACCCCAAATGGAGGGCTGCAAAGTCAAAGGAGGTGGAGTTTTAAACATTATCATACACATGCACACCTTCAGGCTGGCCAAACAGTATGACATACGGGAAACATCCCGAGTGCAGTTAACTGTTGACAAAACACCTATTCAAATCAAAGCTAGCTACAGACCTCTAACCATGACTCTGTACACCCACTACACTTATCTGGACTTGCTTGAATATGTCAAAATTCAACCCTCTACCCTGCTCCTGGGTGACTTTAACTACCCAACCATAGTGTGCATGACTTATTCTACCTGAACATGAATGCACAGAGATTCCTCGGCATTGGCAATGCCTATGCATTGGATCAGCGGTCATAACCCCTATGACAGGTGGAAATATCCTGTATCTGGTCCTAACCAACATGAGTAGCCACTGTAGCACTCCTGCAGTGTCATCCTCCTTGGTAAGATCTGACCACATAGCCATAACTGTTGAGGTCACCTTCTCTCCTGCACCCCCCCCACCAGGGTCAAACAAAAAAACACTATTCAAAATTGACTATAAATCTCCTCAGAGCTAGTATAAGTAACTTTACAGCCACCATACCATCAGTTGGAACTAGCAGTAGTGTCCAAGCACACACCACAACACTATGTGAGCACATATATAGCTGTATGGACTCAGCAATACCTGACAGGACAAAATGATCTCCTTCATGGTAAGGTAAACCTCTATGGTGGACAGCGGCAATACACAAATTCCATAATAGGTGGAAATAATTACTGGACAGTGCCAAGAAGGAGCAGGTGCCAAATTGGAAGCAATGTCATGTTTGTCTGAACAAGCAAATAAGGTCACAGGTGAATTACCCTAAGGCTAACTTTGAGTACAAATTAGACACATCCACCAAGACCAATCAATAGTCATTCCACAGATATGTCTGCAATTGCAGAGGCAAATCTGCTCTGTAGTGGTGGTCAGTAACACCGCATACATATATGGCATAGATATAGCCAACCTGCTGCAGACAGGCTAAGTGTAAACATCACCCCCTGTCCCCCATCAGTACACATGGACATGCACTCATCATCAGGAAGCATGTCTGTAATGCCCTCTCAAAGGTAGTAAACTGAAGTCTCCATAGGCCTGATACCATCCCTGTCTGCATCCTACATGAACTCAAGCATGCGTTCTCAGCTCCATTACACACTGTAGTGAACCAGAGCCTGAGCACCAGTGTTATCCCATCTGCACAGAGGACAGCCAGTGCCATCCCTATACACAAAGGGGGAGCAATCCACTGACCCAGCCAATCATATGCACATCAGCCTAACTAGCCTGATCTGCAAAGGCATGGAAGGCAATATCAAGGACCTTATAAATAGGGATATCGGCAACCTCAAAATGCTTGAGCCCAGACAGTGTGGTATTGTCAAAGGGATATCAGGCCTGTTAAACCTGACCTGGTTGACTTCTTTGAAGCGGTCAACAAACACAAGGATGAGGAGAAGACAGTGTGCACTGCCTACCTTCACCTAGCCCAAACCTCTCACAATAATCCTTAGGTGATCATGATACATAAGCCTACACAGCTAAGTATGTTATCAGATGGGTAGCTAACTGGCGCAATGTTAGCACCCACTCAGTCAAAGTAGTGGAAGCCACCTCTAGTAATAGACTCTTACAGAGCAGTGTAACCCAAGGATTGGTCTGAGGGCCTCTACTGTTTGAGATATATGTTTCTGAGGTACAAGACAAAACCAGTGGTCTGTGGCTTATCAGGTTTACAGATGATTGCAAGCTGGCCACTGTCTTACATTCCCCTCCTGATGTGAACATCCTCCAAGAGGTCCTTACCCATATTAATGACTGGTGCCAGAAGCATTGCCTCAAACTGAATGGCAGGAGATGCATCATTTTCTCTGTTGTGGTAGATGTCATCCATACTAATTATGACAGTAATAACAATATACTGAACATTCAATCAGGTGTGAGGTGT
This sequence comes from Protopterus annectens, assembly GCF_019279795.1. NCBI lineage: Eukaryota > Metazoa > Chordata > Ceratodontiformes > Protopteridae > Protopterus > Protopterus annectens. Next base: position 1,448,929,254 of record NC_056728.1, read on the forward strand.
GAGGTGACTTGTGCACCATGTGGGCACCATTGTACTGAAGGCTGTCTATATGGCCCACCTCACAAATATGGGCATGTCATCCAGGAATCAGGAGGACACAACATCCCTGTAGTCCACCCTTATCAGATGCATTACCAAGTACAATGGCTCCTTTGGCATGTACCTTGACAAGCACATGGAGCAGTTGCAGAGACCACAGAGGTTCCTGACCAGGCAAATCCAGGGTCTGCAACACCTATCCTATACAGATAGGTTGAAAGCCCTGGCCCTGTACTCAGTCTCATACAGACTAATCATAGGCGACCTGTGTCTGGCAGGTTCCCTATTACAAGATTGCAGACGCAGTTTGTCGAATGCATCTTGATCAAACTGAAAAGAGCAAAAAGGCAAAATAGTGAAGCAGCTTTTCAGCGAATTCTTTCCCTGGGAAAGAATTTGCTTGGCCACTTTCTTTACTTTGCCATTTTTGGCACTGTAGTGCAATCTCAGAGTTGGTATATTTAAGTAGGGGGTGGGTGGGTGGGTGGCACAGCTCCCCCATGTTGGGGGGGGGGGGTGTTATGTAATGTTTTAAAGTTTTTTTTTTTTTTAATTTTGGAACAGCAATTTTTTTTTCCAAAGGAATAAATCACTGTTCTGAGGTTTCGACATTGTAAGCTTTTGCTTACATGGGGTCGATTGATTATCATTCACTTTTATAAGCTTGCAATAATATAATATAGAGCTGTCTGGCATACAAGGCCATTTCCAAACCAGCCTTGATAGCATTTCTGCATATCTGTAAGACAAACCCACTCACGCAACCCACACACAAGGGCCTCACCTAGTCTGTGACATGGGATAGTGTAGTGTCCCACACAATACACTGTCTGTAAAATACACTCCTTTCCCATGTCTAACAGAGTACCTGTATAGCCCTTTTGAAGAAGAAGCTGGATGACTGCATGGGAAATGGAAAAGACACCCCTGAGATCCTGCGTGTCCCAGTTGGACATGGGAAACAGGTGCTAGCTTTGAAGGGACATTGGCAAAGTCTGGGCTATGCTTATGAGAGCATCCAGGACAATAGCGTGGTATCATCTTATAAACTTATGCATCCAGTACTTTACATGTTTCCTGTATGTATTGCAGCCTGTCTTGCAATGTTGTCTGAAAGGAATACCTGGGAGTTTAAACTGTGTAGATACTGCACTGATAGAGTATTCTCCTATTCCTTCATTAATTATTATCACATATCATTAAACCTTGTCATTGTGTCTGGTCTGTATAGCAGTAAGCCATCTCTTACAGTACTTGCATATGCACTTGGCGACACTGTATAGCTCACTCCAATAGCCTAGGTGTTGGTCACACTAACCATTCTGCTAATAGGCCCATCACACAGTAGGATTTGTCTCCTATTGTTGAGGGCCTTACAGTAGCTATTAAAGAGATGGATTGTGGCAATCATAACTACTGCAACATCTGGCCTGAAGGGCTTATAGGTGGCAAAGCTGTGCCAGACTTTACCAGAGTGTGTGCGTGTATCAGCAAACATTATACTACAGGGTATTAATTTGTATATGTTGTCTTCCCCTCTCAGGTGAACATGGGGATTGGTGTCTCTCCCACTCACAACCTGATGTCAGTGTCTTAGGGGACTCTCATGATGATGGTGTTCATACTGAGGCACAGGTGGGGTTGTCAGGGGATAAATCTGTGCCATTGGTTGGTATCCCACTTTCACCCACAATGTCCCTGCACACAGTCAGCATGCCCACACATACCCAGTCCCCAGCAGCTACAGATAATACAAAGTTGGAGGGTGGTGGCATGGAACAGGCTAGTGTGGTGAATATGGCAAGTGTAGACACTAGCCATAGCCAGAGAGCAGGTGAGGTCACACACAGGCAGATGGACAGGTGTGCTAGACAGAAGACTGCTGCCCATGAAGCCCCTGTTGCAAGTGTCACAGCAGGTGTTACCAGTCGCACGTTGTGGCCCGTCATGGAGGCACAGGTGTGTACTGACCCAAACACCGGACAGATGCAAAGGGTCATGAATGCAGCACTTTCTGCCATGCATGAAAACCTCCACAATGTTTGTGATGCTGTACGTCATTTTTCCAATGTCGTGGATAGATGGTGGGGTGAGACATTGTCACTGCTCAACCATGCAATGTCTGTGCTTGAACATGTGGTGGGAGTAGGGCATCGGGCAGGTGGACGTAGGTCAACAACAAGATCAGATGAGAGCCCACATGGCCATGCACATTCACAGTCCCGTAGTGGCAGTACCACCAGCACTACCAAAGAGAGAGTACCGTCCACGCCACAGCAGAGCAGACCATAGGCATGTGGTCCTGGTCAGTTCCATAAGGGATGCAGATCCAGCAGACAGCAGTCACCAAAGGGGAGTGGTACTGCATCTGTCCTTGTGCCTGGTGGTGCTAGTGAGACTCCTGGCAGAACCAGTTCCCATGTCCCTGGCAGGAGACAGTGACCATGCATCCTGCTATGTACAGTCCACGGTTGTCCAACATAGCCCTGTGTCGGGCATCCACACAGCTTGATTGTGTGCATACAAACACTCACACATCTCTATCACAGGCCGGTCACCACCAGAAATGCACAGCTCCTCTGCAAGACACACACACACACACACACATGATATCAACCATATGGCCCAGCCTAGGCCTCTGGCAATCCCACACCACACCATGTACATGTGATGATACATGTGCCATATACCTGTGATCCATACCATCGATGCAGGGACATGCTCATATGGGTCTGATGCACAGGGTGAATATAGTGCAGTGTAGCAATGTAATGCTGTCTAAGGTGTTTCTGCTGGGAGTAGTTATGGGTACACATCGAGGTGTATGTGCCTTTTTAGCCATGATGCATTATTGTTGTTAGTACTGCTGACTGACTGTACTGTCATGTACTGTATTCTTTTTGTATTCCAGGTGTCTGTGTATTTGCAGGCTGTGGGCCTGCTGACAGTAGCAACGATGAGTATGGCGAAGTGGAAACACAGTGACCTTTTCATAGCCAAGGTACAGCTGTATATGTACATGTTTACCAGGTGTGGTTGCATGAAACACTGTGTGAAGAACAATTGGAGTAGACAGTGTGACCTTGCATACATACCCTTGACACAGCCAGCTAGCCTTCATACATATCACCTGGATATTCTGCAGTACCACAGGCTCACACATACAGAAGAGGTTACTGGAATACTGGCACTAGGACCCTCACAAGTTTAGCCATTACTTTAACTGCAACATATTCACTTATCAGCACCTGTTGCCCCTGCCATTTCTGTCTCATCCACTCAACCTTCATGCAGTTGATGTGAGTATGCCTGGTACTGTGTATGACAGTTTTGGGATATGTATTGCTGACACAGATCAGCCTGTGTTAGTCTAACCTGACACTCACCAGCATGTGTATCTGCTATCTCATATGCATGTCTGGCTTTTTGTGCTGGTAGTGCACATAGAGTCATAGTCCTGTACATGGGGCAGCTGTTGAAGGGCTGAGCACAGCCCTTACCTGCACAGTCTTATGAACGCTAGAGCTTGATACATAACAAAAATACCACAGAGGTAATGTAGTGTTGCAGTGTCTGCTACTACTATTCAAGTGGGTGACAATTGCAGGGGATGTTAGGATTGCCAGTGATGGGCTCAGAGGTCCTTAACATGGTAGAGACATCTGACACAAACACACACACTGCTGTATGGGGACATGCATTGAAACACACATGCACATGGAGTTGACAATTTTCAGAATAGATGACCTACCCATCTATTTATGTACAATACACAGTGATATGACCAGTGGCTTAGTGTTAGAAACTGTGTAACTGTGCTTGTAAGGTGGATGACATCTGTATGGGCTGAAACTAGGTTAGCAGTGGGGGAGTTCACAGGGTGGAAGAGGCACACACAATGGTATAGCCTTCACATACACACAGTAAAGACAGACACAGGGGATGTGCATACAGAAACACATACACAGTTGCCAATAGACATATTAGTAACCCTACATATCCACATGTATGTACTATAGTGCTATGTACACATGACATGCTCCACACAGATTATATGCCTGGGACATAACACACAACCTCTTACAACAAGTAATCTTGTGAATGCCTTCATGGATGGTGGGATAACATACCAGAAATAGTGACTGGTCTCATCTACTTCTCAAACATACTTGGACAAGTGATTGAGTGACAAACTTTGTATCAGCATGATGTGTGAGTCAGGTGCAATGTCTGATGCTGGCATGTGTGTCACTTCAGTAACTGTGACATATTTGGCAATGTTATCACAGGAATGCTCATTGTTTGGGGACACAAAACACGTATAGGTTGCAAACATCTGGATACTCCATGTACATCTATACAGATGACTGGTATGGGCTGTATAGTTTTACATGGTGCATATGAGGCAGATGCCCTTAACAAGCTCTTTAAAGTAATGTTATGGGTAGGGGTTCAATAGGCCTTATTGAGATTAGAGACCCCACCTATCTAATTATTTGTACTATAGTATTACACAATTATTGCACATGCCACAGAGCTTAGAGGGCTGACAAGTGTATAAAAGTACTTCTAAAGTGAATGACATCACCAGGCCTTGTAAAGCAGGGCAATAGGAAGTGTACTGGGTGGTACATACCTCAAAATGGAATAACCCACACCCCCAGAGGATATGATTTTCATCCAAACACACATAGGGAGGATATGATTCTCACA